>NC_133666.1:111983879-112232179 GCF_037893015.1 Macrotis lagotis | reverse complement strand
AATCTTTTTGAAAACAATTATAAAACACTTCTCACACAAATGAAATCAGATTTAAATAACTGGGCAAATATCAACTGCTCATGGATAGGGAGAGCTAATATAATAAAAATGACAATTCTACCAAAACTAAACTATCTGTTTAGTGCCCTACCAATCAAAATTCCAAAAAAATTACTTTAATAAGTTAGAAAAAATTTTAAGTAAATTCATATGGAGAAATAAAAAGTCAAGAATTGCCAGGAGCTTAATGAAAAAAATGCAAACGAAGGTGGCTTAGCACTACCAGATCTAAAATTATATTATAAAGCATCAGTCATCAAAACTGTTTGGTATTGGCTAAGAAATAGAGTGGTGGACCAGTGGAATAGACTAGGTGTTAAAAGCAGGAGAGGAGTATAGTAATCTGCTGTTTGATAAACCCAAAGAGTCCAGCCACTCGGATAAAAACTCCCTCTTTGATAAAAACTGCTGGGATAATTGGAAGTTAGTATGCAGGAAACTTAGATTAGACCAACACCTCACACCCTTTACCAAGATAAGATCCAAATGGTTACAGGACATAGACATAAAAAACAATACTATAAGCAAATTAGAAGATCAAGGACTAGTCTACCTGTCAGATCTATGGAAAGGGGAACAGTTTATGACTAAGGAAGAGTTGTAGAACATCACTAAAGACCAATTAGATGATTTCGATTACATTAAATTAAAAAGCTTTTGCACAGATAAAACCAATGTAATCAAGATCAAAAGAAAAGTAATAAATTGGGAAACAATCTCTACAACTAATGATTCTGACAAAGGGACTCATTTCTAAAATATACAGAGAACTGAGTCATATTTTTAAAACGGAGAGCCATTCCCCAATTGACAAATGGCCAAGGGATATGCAAAGGCAATTTACAGATGAGGAGATTGGAGCAATCCATAGCCATATGAAAAAATGCTCTAAATCATTAATTATTAGAGAAATGCAAATTAAAGCTTCTCTGAGGTACCACCTCACACCTCTCAGATTGACAAGTATGACCAGGAAGGATAATGATCATTGTTGGAAGGGATGTGAGATATCTGGGACACTATTGCACTGTTGGTGGAGCTGTGAACTCATCCAACCCTTCTGGAGAGCTATTTGGAACTATGCCCAAAGGGCAACAGAGATGTGCATACCCCTTGACTCAGCAGTACCACTGCGGGGTCTATACCCTGAGGAGATGAGGAAGAAGGGTGGGAACATTGCTTGTAAGGGAATATTTGTAGCAGCCCTGTTTGTGGTGGCAAAGAATTGGAAATCCAGTAAATGTCCTTCAATTGGGGAATGGCTTAGCAAACTTGTATATGTATGTCATGGAACAGTATTGTTCTATTAGAAACCAGGAGGGATGGGATTTCAGGGAAACCTGGAGGGATTTGCATGAACTGATGCTGAGTGAGATGAGCAGAACCAGAAAAACACTGTACACCCTAACAGCAACATGGGAGTTTTCCATTTTATTTTAAGGGTCTCCAGAGAAAGATTCTTATTAGCATATAGTAGTATTTCAAGGCCCTTTTGGCATAATATTTATGCATATTCATATTTATAAGTCTATTCTCTTATAAAGCCATTTGTTTTGTTCTATAGCTCAAGAGGAACAATTCATTTGGGTTAAAACTTTTGTAATTAAGATTTTGTTTATTTAAAGAGTGAAGTAGAGAACTAAGATAATTCACAAGATAAAGCAAAAAATGACCATTTGTTCATGTTACCTGAAAGTTGTCCTACTTTTTGCAACATGTATAGAAATTACCCTAAAACTATGATCAGTGGTAGTCAATAAACTTGTCTAGATGAGAACGTTAATCAAAACATTTCCTTAAAAATGCAAAGCTGTTCTAGTATTTGAATAAAAAATCTGACTTTACAAATGTTGTTAAAAGGAAATCTTAAGCAAGTCAAAACACAATAAACCCATTAACCCCATTAAAGATTTTCATCACTCTTCTCCATCCATATTAAGAATTCTAATTCTAATTCAGAGGAGTTGAAAAGAAACTATGGAAATCCTTTTACCCAAATATATCAATAAATTCTGATATATTTTCATGTGCACTTTCAAGGGTATCCTGTAATTTAACATATTCCTTTTATCTAAGTCCTTTTTAGAAATGATCAAAAAATCAATTTTGTTAACACATACACTGTTGATTTTTTCAAAGTTAAAGATGATAACCTTCTCATAAAATCATTAGAAACATTTATAATTTAAAAGTATTTTAGCTAGAACAATTTTATGTCTAGCTGTGCAAAAAGGTAATAGAAGCACAGCTCCATCAATTTGGGAATAATATTACATATAACAAATAGGACTATCCTTAAAAGTCAGATTACTGGCTATCTTTCCTTCAAGCAGCTCCTGTATTTCCCCATGCATCCTTTTTCCAAAAAATTGGGATCAAAAAACTAGGAGAGTCTTGTGAAGTAGTTGTAGATTTTTTTACTTGCATTTCCCACTTTTTTTCCCACTTGTTGTGTTTGTACTCATTGTTTCACATTTGTTACTGTTATATTAGGTTACTTTTTGCCACTTTCTGCCCATAAATGGCTCAGAAAAGATTCTCATACTGTGCTGAATTCAAGTTCAAAGTGATCCAGTTTGCAAAAGCAAATGGAAACCATTTGGTCCTCCTCTAATTGAGAAAACAGTCTGAGCCTGGCTACAGAAATAAGAAACCCTACTGAAAACCACATGAAGAGGCTCAAAGGACCTATTATAGTAGAGGGAAAGTAGAGAGAGTAAACACTGAGTAAATGTTACTCTCAACAGATTCAATTCAGAAAGGGAATGATATAAATTCCCAATTGAATTTAGCAATTTATCTTACCCCATGGGGAAATAGAAGGGAACAATGGAAAGGATAGTGTGAGACAGAGATCAGTTAAAAACAAAACATTGGTGAAGTAGGATAAGGGAAAAGAAGAAAGAAAAATACAAAGAAGGGGAAGATAGGATAGAAGGAAATAAAAAGGTTTTGCACAAATAAAAGCAATGTAACCAATATTAGAAGACATGTAGAAAGCTGGGAAGCATTTTTTACAGCTTGGTGTTTCTGTAAGAAATAATGAGCAAACCGACTTTGGGAAAAACCTGGGAAGACTTGCATGAACTGATGTTGAGTGAAGTGAGTAGAACTAGGAGAACATTGTACACATTAACAGTAATATTGTGAGATGATCAACTGTGAGGGACACAACTCTTTGCAGCAGTTCAATGATCAAGGACAATTGTAGGAGACTTGTTATGAAAAATGCCATCAACATCCAGGAAAAAACTATGGAGTCTGAATACAGAGCAAAACATATTGTGTTCATTTTTTAAAACTTTGTTTATATTGTTTCTTTTTTTCTATGATTATCTCTTCCCCCTCCCCTGCCTTAATTCTAATTTTTATTTCAAAGCATGCCTGATGAAAATATGTTAAACATATATCAGATTATTCACTGCCATGGGGAGGGGGGAGGGAAGGGAGAGTGACAGAAAAATGTGGAACTCAAAAGCTTGCAAAAAGATATATGTTGAAAACCATATATGCTTGTATTTTGGAAAATATAAAGAAGAGAAGGAAAAAAAAAGAAAGAGAATGCAGTGGACTCCTGTGCTAGTAGTGGGTACAAGACTGGTCATTTTTTGCAACTCCCTTGCCCAATCTAACTGACACTTTTATTTCTGTGAGGAATATTTGTTGTCACAAAGGAACAAGGGTTCTATCTGGATATAAATCACAGATCTGGGGCAGGGATTCCAGATCTGTGAAAACAACAGGGAATAGAACAAGAAAGCAGCAACCATACCTTTCTCCAGATCACACTATTTTGGAAATATCACAAACTTAAAAACCCCAGAACTTACTGTGGAAATAGTATGATCTGAATCTCAGCACAGTTACCATCTCCCTGTCCCAAGAGTAAAGACATCTCAACATTAATATGAAGTTCAAAATAGATAAATAAGTTTGTAAATTCATCATACTAGAACAACAAAAGAACTTGGTCATAAAAAGTTGAAATGGTGACAGAAAAGTTCAAGACAAAAGCTCAGAAGATAATTACTTGAAAGTATCTATGAGCAAAACCTTATAGAAATATGGAGATTGGACATAAGCACAAGTTTATTTTTTAACTAATTAATTAATTAATTTTTAGCATTACAAATAGTCAGGTTTTAAAAGAAAGCATCACTACCCCACCACACACACATACAAAAAAGAGAAACTTCAAGAAAAAGAAAAGGAAAAGGAAAAAAAAATATGCTTCAGTTGGTGTTCAGACATCATCAGATCTGTCTTTGGGGTGGATAGCATTCTTTATGATAAATCCTTCAGTGCTGTCATGGGTCATGGCATTGCTAAGAAAAGGTTGCTCATTCACAGCTGATCCTACTGCAATATTGTTTTTACATTGTATATAATACATTTCACACTGAATCTGCTTGTGTAAGTTTTTTACTAAGAGCATCCTGTTCATCATTTCCTATAACAAAACAGCATTTCATCTCAATCACATATCATAATTTGTTCATTCTACAACTGATGAGCATCCCCTCAATCTCTAGCTCCCCATCCCCCCAGGAAAGGGCTGCTATAAATATCCCTATAGATTCTTTTCTTCCAATATTTCATCTCTTCTGGAATATAAATCTAGCAGTGGCTCTACTAGGCCAAATCACAGGCATGGTTTTATAACCCTTTGGGCATAGTTCCAAATTGCTCTATAGAACTGTTGAATCATTTTCCCACAGTTGCAGTACAAAAAGCTAATGAGGAGTTCCTATTATTTGCTGTATTTCCCTCTAGCCTATTCCCCCTCCCCATTTATTCTATTCTCTCTCTCCTTTCACCTGGTCCCTCCTCAAAAGTGCTTTGCATCTGACTAACCCTTCTCAGGATTTCCCTCCCTTCAATCACCTACACCCACCCTTGTCCCTTTTCTCCCACTCCTTTTATCTCCTATTTACCTCTAGGGTATAGATTTCTATACCAATTGAATGTGTATATTATTCCTTCTCTGAGACAATTCTGATAACTATTCACTCCTCCTCACCTTCCTCCTCTTCCACTTCACTGAAAAAGTTTTTCTTCTCTTTTTCATGTAAAATAACTTGCCCATTCTACCTCTTCTTTCCCTTTCCTCTAGGACATTCCTTTCTCTCCCATTAACTCCATTTAAAATATACATATTATCTGCAAATTAAAGCATCTCTGAGGTACCACCTCACACCTCTCTCCAGTATGAACAGAAAAGACAATGATCAATGTTGGAAGGAATGTGGAAAATCTGGGACACTAATGCATTGTTGGTGGTGCTGTGAACTCATTCAAACTTTCTGAACAGCAATTTGGAATTACACCTAAAGGGCAACAAAAATGTGCATACCCTTTGATCCAGCAATACCACTACTGGGTCTATACCCTGAAGAGATGATGAAAAATAGTAAAAACATCACTTATACAAAAATATTCATAGAAGCCCTGTTTGTGATGGCAAAGAATTGGAAATTAAGTGAGTGTCCTTCAATTGGGGAATGGCTTAACAAATAGTGGTATATGTATGTCATGGAACACTATTGTTCTGTTAGAAACAGGAGGGATGAGAATTCAGGGAAGCCTGGAAGGATTTGCATGAAATGACACTGAGCAAAATGAACAGAACCAGGAAAAACACTGTACATCCTAACAACAACATGGGGATGATGATCAAACTTAATGGACTTACTCATTCTATCAGTGCAACAATCAGGGACAATTTGGGGCTATCTGCAATGGAGAATGCTATCTGTATCCAGAGAAAGAATTGTGGAGTTTGAATAAAGACCAAAGACTATTACCTTCAATTTAGGGGGGAAAACACCTCATTATCTAATTATGTAATATTACTATCTCTTATACTTTACTTTTCTTCCTTAAGGATATGAATTCTCTCTCATCATATTCAACTTAGATCAATGTATATCATGGAAACAATGTAAAGACTAACAAATTGTCTTCTGTGGGCAGTGGGGGGAGGGAAGTAAAACTAGGTGAAAAATTGTCAAACAAAAAAAATAAATAAAATCTTCCTTTAAAAAAATTTTTAAAAATATATTATCCATTCAAATTCAATTACCACTCATGCTTTTTCTATAAAAATATGTATGCTCCTTCTAACTGCCCTAATAAATGAGAAAGTTCATATGAGTTATCAGTATTATCATTCATGCAGGAATGTAAACTTCAACATTTTTAAATTCCTTGTGATTTTCATTTCCTGTTTACCATTTTTTTATACTTCACTTCAGTCTTGTTATTTGAAGATCAAATTTTCAGTTCAGCTCCAGTTGTTTCATCAGTAAATTTTGGAAGTACCCATTTCATTGAATGTCTATCTTTCCCATGTTTTGCTGGGTAGTTAATTCTTGGTTATACTGCCTTTTGCCTTCTGGAATATTATATTAAAAATCTTATAATTCCTTAATGTAGAAAATGTTAAAGCTTGTAATTCTTTCTGGATGTTTGCAGTATTTTCTCTTTGCCTTGGGAGTTCTTAAATTGGGTTATGATATTCCTGGAAGCATAGCTTTCAGGAGGTGATTGATGAATTCTTTTGATTTCTATTTTATCTTCTGCTTCTAGAATGTCAGGGCAGTTTTCCTGGATAATTTCTTGAAAAATGATTTCTAGATATTTTTTTTTTGGCTTTCAGGTAGTCTAATCTTTTTTACTTACTTATTTACTTACTTACTTAATTAATTTATTTGTTTGTTTAATTATTTGATTGTTTATTTATTTATTTGTTTGTTTAGGTTTTTACAAGACAATGGGGTTAAGTAGCCTTCCCAAGGCCAAACAGCTATGTAATTATTAAGTGTCTGAGGCTGGATTTGAACTCAGGTATTCCTGACTCCAGGGCTGGTGCTCTATCCACTGTGCCACCTAGTCACCTCAGTCCAATTATTTTTAAATGATCTTTCCTGGATCTGTTTTCCAGGTCAGTTGTTTTTCCAATGAGATATTTCACATTTTCTTATATCTTTTCATTTTTTTGGTTTTGTTTTTATTGTTCCTTGATTTCTCACAAAGTCATCAACTTCCCTTAACTCCATTTTACATTTGAAGGAATTATTTTTGTCAGAGAACTTTAATTTGAAGGTACAATATATATTAAAAAGATGGAGTTAATAGGGGGGTAGAAAAGGAAAATAATTCCTTCAAATGTAGAATGGAGCTAAGGGAAGTTGACAACTTTGTGAGATATCAAGGAACAATAAAACAAAACCAAAAGAATGAAAAACTAAATTGGCAGAAAGGAAAGGAGAGGTAGACTGGGATAAGTTATTCCATTTGAAAAAGACAAGAAAAAGTTTTTACAGTGGAGTGGAAGACGGAGAAGGTGAGGGGAAATGAATGAGCCTTACTTTCATCAGAATTGGCTCAGAGAGAGAATAACATATTCGTTTCTTTGGGTATAGAAATCTATCTTACCATAGAGGCAATTAGGAGAGGAAAGAGATGGGAGAAAGGGGCCAGGGATGGGTATAGATGATAGAAGGGAGGTAAGATCATAGGAAAGAGTCAGATACAATACATTTTTTAGGAGGGACAGGGTGAAAGGAGAGACAGAATAGAATAAATGAGGGTGGGGAAAATAAGATGGAGGGAAGTACAGCAAGCTATAGCAACTCCTCATTGACCTTTTGTAATTGTTTTTTCTATTTGACTCAAACTGATTTTTGAGTTGCTATTTTCTTCAGTATTTTTTTGTGTAATTACTTCAACAAGATGCTGACTCAGGATTTTCCTGTATCACTCTCATTTCTCTTCCCATTTTTTCCTTTATCTCCTCACTTGATTTTCAAAATCTTTTTTGAGCTCTTCCATAGCCTGAGACTAAGTTATATATTTTTCTTAGAGGCTTTGGATTCAGAAGTTTTAGCTTTATTATCTTATTCTAAGTATACATTTTGATGTTCCATAGGACCAAAGTAATTGTCTCTGGTTGGATTTTTTTTTCTTCTATTGTTTTCTCACTTCCCCAGCCAATGACTTGATTTTAACTCTTTTTTAAGGTGAGGCTCAGCTTCCAGAGTGGAAGAAACACTGTTTTTGAGGATTTTTGAAGTTGTTTGTAGGGATCCCCCCTCACCCGTGTTCTCAATTACTCCAAGTCTTATGGAAGGCTATGACTACTCTCCTAAACTATGCTCTCATTTGTGAATGATCAAGCACTCTTTTATGTACTGGAACCATAAGGAAGATCCTTGCTTTACTGCAGGCAGTGAGCCCTATTGTGCTTCTACTCCTTTTCCTGCGACTGGGGCCCCAGAATATGCCCTGTATCTGAGTATGGGCAAAGCAACAGAGTCCTGTCACAGGAAGAACAAAGAGAACTCCTATCTTCCCCAACCCCCTTACCATCTGAGGACTGAGCTCTCTGGAACAGATACCAGGTGACTCCCCATGTCTGCTCCTGGTCTACTGGGATCAGGTCTGCACTGAGGCCTGTGCTGGACTGGGCTCTGTTCTCACCCTGGTGCAGCAGTTTTCTTGCTGACCTTCTAAGTTATCCTTGACAATTCCTGAACTTAAAGGTCTGGAAATCATCTCTGCCTTGTATCCAAGTGCCCCACAGTCTGTTCCTGGTTGGGTGGAGCTGGTTCTGTTTGGTAGAGCCTGAGCTGTGCTGTGAGTCCTTTCCAAATTTGGCAAGACAGACTCTTCATGCAGATCTTCCAAGTTATCTAAGTGGTCTTTTTAATGAGTTCTGTGACTCTAAAAATAAATTAGAATCATATTTAAAGGTGTTTGGAGTGGTTTGGGGAAGAGCTTGCAGAAGTCTCTGCTTTTACTCTGTCTCAAGAGATTATTTTTTTAAATGGTGATTTTTTTTAAAACAAAAAGCAAAATGAGACTGAAAATCAAATAAGAGTGTTAGAGGAAAAACTGAGAAAAGAAAAATCAATGGAGGAAAATTATGAAATAGGATTAGAAATTTGGAAAAAAAAATAGATTTCAAGGGCAGATGGGGGCACAGTGGAGAGAGAACTGACCCTGGAGTCAGGAGGACCTAAGTTCAAATCCAGTCTCAGACATTTAATAATTAGCTAGCTGTGTGACCTTGGGCAAGTCACTTAACCCCCATTGCCCTAAATAATTTTTAAAATAGCTATTAAATACTTCACTGAAGAATAAAAATAAAAATCCATCAAGTGGAAGTGAATCATAAAGAAGTAATAAAAATTATTAAGGGGTAACTAGGTGGCACAGTAGATAGAGCACTGGTACTGGAGTCAGGAGTACCTGAGTTCAAATCTGTCCTCAAAAACTTAATAATTACCTAGCTGTGTGGCCTTGGGCAAGCCACTTAACCTTATTGCCTTGCCATAAAAGAAAAAAGAAAAAAGAAAAAAAGAAAAAATTAATAATAGATAATTATGTAAAATATTTTATAGGAAGCAATAGACCTGGAAAAAGTAGATTGAAGAGAAATAATTGAAGAGTTATTAAACCATCTTCAAGTTATAAAAAGACCATATTTTAAGAAATTATAAAAGAAAAATACCAAGATATTTTAGAACCAGAGTGAAAAATTTGAAATGTAAAAAATTCATCAATTGCCTCATGAAAAACATTCCAAAATGAAAATTTCCAAAAATATTATAGCCAATTACTAGAGTTCTCAATGGAAGGAAAAAATACTGCAAGCAAATAGAAAGAAGCAGTTCAACTACCATGGAACCACAGACGGGATAACACAAGATTTAGCCATTAACATGATAAAAAGAAGGAGTCATAGAAAATGATATTATGGAAGGCAAAGGAGCTATAATTACAAGCAAGAATAATCTTATCAGCAAAACTGAGTATAATACTATAACAGGAAAATGGTCATTTAATGAAACAGAGAACTTCCATGCCTTATGAAAAAGACCAGAAGTGAATAGAAAATCATATATTTAAAGATAGGACTCAAGAGAAGCATAAAAGGTAATAATGACCATGAAAACATAAAGGACTAGGCAAGGATAAACTCTTGTACACTCCTAATTGGAGAGATGACACACATAAGCCCCCAAGAACTTTATCATATTTAGGACAGTTACTTAAAATGAGGACATGGATGTGAGTTTATTTTATTGGTATGATCTCAAATGAAAAATTAAAGTCTGAGAAAGAGAGGTATACTAGGGTAAACAGGGAAGGAAAAATCAGAATGAAGAAAATTATATCACATAAAAGAGACACAGAAAGAAAGTATATACAATGGAGGAGGAAATAGGGAAGTAGATAACACTTGAACCTCACTCTGATTTATACTGGTTCAAAGAGGAAAGAATATGTATACATATAGTTGTCTATGTAAGTGGAAGGGAGGGCGGTAAGAGAAACCAGGGAAGAAGAGAGGAAGATAAGCAGGTGGGAATTTTAATGGAGGTAGTAGTAAGAAGAAAAGCAGACTTTGGAGATAGGGCAGGGTTGGGGGGAAAGGGAGAAGGATAAATAAAAGAGAATAGAATGGAGAGACAAACATGATTACCAATAAGTTAACTGCAGGAGTTATATGAATTTACTCATAAAATGGAACAGAATAGCATAATGGATTAAAAATCAGACTCTATTGACATCATTTTCAAGAAATAACTTGAAACAAAAATATATACATTCATTTAAAATAATGTATTGGAACAGAATCTATTATGTTTCAGTTACCATAAAAAATAGGCAAGGATACCAATATGATCTCCAAAAAAAAGCAGAAGCAAAAATAGATCTAATTTTAAAACATACAATTTTAAAATAAAGTTTTCAAATTCTAGAGTTGCAGGAAACAAAGACATTTTTTAAAGTTTTTTTGCAAGGCAATGGGGTTAAGTGGCTTGCCCAAGGCCACACAGCTAGGTAATTATTAAGCTTCTGAGGCAGGACTCAGGTACTCCTGACTACAAGTCCAGTGCTCTATCAATTGCACCACCTAGCTGCCTTAACAAAGAAATTTTTTAAAGAAGTTAGGGATGAAACAATTTTCTAGACCAAGAGAACTTAGCAGGTCTGTCTCATTATATTGGATGTCAGACCAGAGATTAGTATAGACCCCACCTCCAGCATGCCAGTAATGGGCTTAGTATTGAGGGAGGTCTGTATCAATGATGGTTTGCGAAGTTCTCAGCTCACAGATAATAATAGGATCAGACAACTAGTTTGAAGATTATCAAGGATTCTTTGCTAGCGCTTTGTACAAGACATTATTGCATTGCCCATACAGAGTTCTGGGTCACAGTCCCAAGTCATGGGTTAGCATTAACACTCTGGCACTTGTAACCCTTGAGGAGCAAAGACCTTAGTCACAGTTCCATGAAAGCCAGGACTCTGGTCTCAGGTTCAAGGCAGAAAAAAAAAATTAATACAGGAGAGTAGGAATCCAAATCATAATTTAAGATCATAAAGAGTGAAACCTCTTGAGGCCACAGGGGAGCAGGGTCCTCATCACATATTTAGGACAAAGAAAAAAAGACCAGAGAACAGGCCAGGAAATCAGTAACAATGGGAGTCTTCTGGGGTGGAGCCAAGATGACAGCATAAATCTAACATGCATGAATCTAATATGTTCCTGAAGTTTTTCCCTATCAAAGATATATGAAGGGACAGCTAAGCGGTGCAGTGGATAAAGCACCGGCCCTGAATTCAGGAGTACCTGGGTTCAAATCTGGTCTCAGACCATTAATAATTACCTAGCCCTATGGCCTTGAGCAAGCCACTTAACCCCATTGCCTTGCAAAAACCTTAAAAAAAAAAGATTAAATGAAACCTCAATACTGATATTAAAGTTACAGATCCCACCAAGAAAAGAAGAAGATCCAAAGAATTTCCAACAGTAGACATCATGGAAGATCTGTGAAGGTCTGTCTCTTTGGGGGAAAAGGGGAAGTAGCACTCAACTAGGTAGGAGAGTAGGAAAACTAGTAGGAGAATTTTAGCCAGTCCAGGTACCAACAGCTTGACAACAGCTAGATCCTGGCAGCTAAATAACAAGCCAGCAGGGAAGGTCCCAACCCCAAACAAAGTCTGATCCCTGGGGACACTGGGGCATAAGATAGGACTGGTTGGGAACAAGCCACTGCATAGTCAGAATGTGGACACAGAGGAGGAAATAAACCTCTGCAAAGACAAGACCTGGACTGGATAGGCAACATCTTGATCAATAACAAGCCAGGGATCAGACTCCAATCCCAGCATAAATAGCTTGGATCTATAATCCTTATACCCCAGGAGCAGATCTCAAACAATAAAGATGAGCAAAAAAAGCTAAAAGAGCACTCACTATAGAAAACTACTTTGCAGAGAAAGATAATAATTGCCACATTGGAAGAAGAAATTAGGGAAAAATTATTCACAGGAAAAGACTCAAAAGAGTCTATAAATTTAAAAACCAAAGAAGGGGGGGGGGTGAAGAAAAATGGAAAAAAGAAATGAGAGTCATGCAGGAAAATTATGAAAAATTGGTCAAAAAAATCAATTCCTTTAAAAGTAAAAATAACCAACGGGAAAAGGAAACACAAAAGTTAATTGAAGAAAATAAAACCCTAAAAATTAGAACTGAACAAATAGAAACCAGTGAATCTATGAAACTACAAGATTCCTTCAAACAAAATAAAAAGACTGAAAAGATTGAAGAAAACATAAAGTAACTTTTAGGAAAAGGATCCAGGAGAAATAATTTATGAATCATTGGACTACTAGAAAGCCTAGATGAAAAAAAGAACCTGGAAAACATCATGCAAGAAATTATCAGAGAACTCTGTCCAAATCTGCTAGAACAAAAAGACAATATAACCACAGAAACAAACTCCTCCAGGAAGAGACCCCAGAATAAAAATTTCAAGGGCTATCATAGTTAAATAGTTAAATTCAGAACTCTTAAATAAAGGGGAAGATACTGAAAGCAGCAAAAATGAAACAATTTAAATACAAAAGAAAAACTTCAGATTTACACAGAATCTATCAATCTCAACATTGAATGACTGGAGGATCTAGAATACCATATATATAGGAGGAGAAAGGACCTGGGATTGCAACCAAAAATTTACTACCCTAAAGATTTCAGCATATCCTGTCAGGGGAAAAGAGGCATGTTCAATGAAAAAGAGAATTTCCAAAATTTCATGACTAAAAGATCAGAACTGAACTTGGGAATAATTTAAGAGATGCATAAAAAGCTAAATGAAAAGGGGAAGGGAAAAGCAAAACAAAACAATTGTTAATCAAGACCAGCAGATTGTATATAACCCCAAAAGGGAAGATATGCCACTTATAACCCTTGAGATATGAACTTTTCTTAGGATAATTAAAGGGTCAAATATAATTGAAGAGATTGGACTTAGAGGATATGGGTATGGTTCAATCTTGTCTCTCCAAGATTACTTTATTATGTTTGAGACAATTCCACTGTCTCACAAAGCTTAGCACTTTCTCTGGTGAGGTCATCATAAACTGGGTAGTCCTGAGTCAGAGCCTCCTATAGCTTACAAGAGCTTCCCAGTACTCAGAGCATTTTGAGATTATTATAGTTAATTAAATCAGGGTTGGACTTATCCATACTTTTCATAACAAAAGTTTAAGTATACTGGGTGAGGAGGGAGGAGCAAAGTACAGCAGAAAGTATGCTCTGGAGAAGGGGGTACAAATAGGTCATGAAATGATTTGGCTTTGGATGATACTTTGGCTCATAAGGATTGTGTGTCCTTGGAGGATATTTGAAAAGGGGGTTAAGTTAAAAAAATGATTACAATTTGATGTAATTCAAGACTTGAAAATGTACTTCTAATGAGACAGAGAGGGGAGAGTATTTAGTGACTTTGAGGCAATGCTGCTTATCAAACACAGTCAATCAATCAATCCAATCTGTGATGGCCCTTGGATAATGCTTTGAGTTTACCAAGAAATCAATTAATCAAGTGATTCATGATCACTGGTTAATTGTGCTTGAGTGATAAATAACACAAGGTGAAGAGGCACAAAGATTTATAATTTTTAGAGGGAGAGAAGGCAGGATATAAACCCTGAGTAAATTCTATTCAATAGATTTGGCCCAGAGAGGGAATAAGATACATTCCCACTTGGGTTTAAAAATCTATCTTATTCTACTGCTCACTTCATTAGCACATTTACTAAAATTGGAATAATACAGAGAAGATTAGCATGGCCCCTGCACAAGGATGACACACAAATTCATGAAGCAAAAAATCTCTTACTCTATTGGGGGCGGGGGTGCAGGGGAAGGAAAAATATAAGAAAAGAAAGCACTGAGAAAAGGGAAGATGAAGGTATAAGTGAAAATAAAGTAAAAGTTAAATTTTGAAAGAAAAGTAAGAGAAGAAATGAATAAAACTTTGGTGAGGAAAAATAATAGGAAAGGAAAAAGAATATAACTTGAGAAAGACAGCATAGAGGGAAATACAGAATTAGTAATCTTAATTGTAAATGGTAATAGGATGAACTGTATCATAAAAATGAAAGTGAATAGCAGAATGGATTAAAAACCAGAATCCTACAATATGTTTTTTACAAGAAACACATTTAAAGTGGAGAGATACACACGGTAAAGAAAAAGATGGAGCAAAATATATTAATGTTACAGCTGAAGAAAAAAATCAAGGCTAGTGAACCTGATCTCAGATAAAGCAAAAGCAGTACTAGATCCCATTTAAAGGGATAAGAAAGGAAACTTCATCTCTTAAAAGGCACCATAGGAAATTATTAAATTATTATTATCATTATTAAATATGTATTTACTTAGCAGTATAGCATCCAAATTCCTAGAGGAAAAGTTGAGTGATTTACAAGGAGACCTAGATAGCGAAACTTTAATAATGGGAGATCTAAATTTTCCTATCTCAGAACTGGATAAATCTAATCACAAAATAAAAAAGAAAGAAGTAATGAGGGTGAATGGAATCTTATAAAACTTAGATATAATAGACCTCTAGAGAAAACTTAATAGGATTAGAAAAGAATATACCTTCTTCTCTGTAGTAGATGGCACTTATACCAAAATTGACTGGTGCATAAAAACCTTATAATAAAATTCAGAAAGGCAGAAATAATAAATGAATACTTCTCAGACCATGATGCAATAAAAATTGAATGAAATAGAGGCTTACAGAAAGATAAACCAAAAACTAATTGGAAACTAAATAACTTAATTTTAAATCATGAGTGGATCAAATAACAAATCATAGAAATAATGAAAATATCCAAGAAAATAATAATAATGAGAATCATATAAAAACTGATAGAAAGCAGCCAAGGAAGTTTTGATGGGAAAATTTATATCTCTAAATGTTATGTGAATAAAATAAAGAAAGTGGAGATCAATGAATTGGTTATGCAACTAAAAATGCTAGAAAAAGAACAAATTAAAATCCACAATTAGAAATTTGAAAAATCAAGGAAGAGATTAATGAAATTGAAAACAAGAAAATCAATGATCTAATAAACAAAATAGAGTTGGTTTTATGAAAAAGTCAATGAAATAGATAAGCATTTGGTGAATCTGACTTAAAAAAGAGAGAAGATAACCAAATTACCAGAATCAAAAAAGAAAAGGGTGAACTAACCACCAATGATGAGACAATTAAAGAGACAATTTTGAACTACTTTGCCAGTAAAATTGACAATCTGAAACAGATGAATTATTTACAAAAATACAAATTCCCAGATAAACAGAAGAGGAAACAACATACTCATAATAACCCCATGTCAGAAAAAGAAATTGAAGAAATCATCAATAAACTACCTAAGAAATTGTCTCCAGGATCAGTTGGATTTACAAGTGAATTCTGCCAAACATTTAAAGAACAATTAATTCTTATTCTACATAAACTATTTTTAAAAAATCAGGAGAAGAAAGAGTTCTGCTAAATTCCTTTCATGACACCAACATGGTGCTGTTAGAACCAAAACAGACAAAGAAAATTATAGCCTAATCTCCCTAATGAACATTAATGAAAAAATCTTAAATAAAATTTTAGCAATGAAATTACAGCAAGTTATTACTGGGATAATATACCATGATCAGGTAGAATTTACACCAGGAAGGCAGGGATTGTTCAATATTAGAAAAACACATAACATAACTGAACATGTCAATTGCAAAATGAACAGAAATCAGATGATTAGCTCAATAGATGCTGAAAAAGTCTTTGATAAAACACAACATTCATTCCTGTTAAAAACACTGAAAAGTTTAGGAATCTAAAACATCAATGAATATTATATGTGATGGGGATAAACTAAGAGCATTTTCAATAAGATCAAGGATGAAACAAGGATGCCCGTTATCTAGCTTTAGCAAGAAGAGAAGAAAAATAAATTGAAGGAATCAGAACAGGCAAAGAAATGAGGAAGCAAAGATTTCACTCTTTGCAGATGATATGATGGTATACCTAGAGAAGCCAATAAAAAAACTCCTTGAAAAATTAACAAATTCAGCAAAGTAGCAGGATATAAAATAAACCCACAAAAATTATCTGCATTTCTTTATATGCCCAACAAAAGCCAAGAGCAAAAGATAGAGATTCCATTCAAAGTAACTGTAGGCAGCATTAAATAATTGGGAATCTACCTCCCAAGACAAACTCAAAAATTGCAGGAAAACAATTATAAAGCACTTCTCATCCAAATAAAGTCAGATTTAAATAATTGGAAAAATGTCAACTGCTCATGTTTAGGTCAGTCTAATAGTAAAAATGACAATTCTATCCAAATTAAATTACTTTTTCAGTGCCATAATAATCTAACTATCAAATAATTACTTTACCGAGCTATAAAAAAATTTGTAACAAAATTCATCTGGAGCAACAAAAGGTCAAGAAGAGCAAGGGAACTGATGGGGAAAAAAAATGAAAGGAAGATAGTCTAGTTCTACAAGTTCTAAAACTATACTATAAAGTGGCAGTTATCAAAACTACCTGGTACAGGATAAGAAATAGAGTAATGGATCAGTGCATTAGGATAGATTCAAAAGAAACTGTAGTAATTAACTATTTTAATCTACCATTGGTCAAACCCCAACACATTAACTTCTGCAATATGAGCTCTAGCTCACTATTTGACAAAAATTGTTGGGAAAACTGGAAAAAACTAGGCATAGACCCACATCTCACACCCTAAACCAAAATAAGGTCAAAATGGGTACAGGATTTAGACATAAAGAGTGATGCCATAGATAAATCAATAGACCAAGAAATACTCTTTCTATAAGATCCATGGAAAGAGGACACATTTATGACAAAACAAGAAATAGAGTACACTATAAATTACAAAATGAATGATTTTAATTGTATTAAATGAAAAAGTTTTTGTACTAATAAAACCAATGCTGCCAAAATTACAAGGAAAACAGAAAACTGGGAAACAATCTTCAGACCTAGGAGTTTTGATAAAGGTCTCATTTCTAAAACATATAGAGGAATTGCATCAAATTTAGAAGGAAATAAGTCATTCTCCATTTGATATAAATGGTCAAAAGATATAAATAGACAGTTTTCAAATGAGGAAATCAAAGCTATATATAATCATATGAAAAAATACTCTGAATCATTATTGATCAGAGAAATTAAAATTAAAACAAATGTGAAACATCATCTCACACATATCAGATTGTTTAAGATGACAAAAAGGGAAAATGATAAATATTGAAGAGGTTGTGGGAGAATTGGGATATAAATGTATTGTTAGCAGAGTTGTGAAAATCCACCCATTCTGGAGAGCAATAAGTAACAATAAAACTTCTTACTCTTTGACCCAGAAATTCCAATTCTAGGCCTATATCCAGAAAAAAATCATTAAAAAAATGGGAAAAATCACACATGATTCAAACTATTTATAGGAGCTATTTTTCTAGTGTCAAACAATTAGAAATTGAGGGGATGCCTATCAATTGGCGAATGTTTAAACAAGTTATGGAACATGAATATTATGGAATACTACTTTTCTTTAAGAAATCAAAAATGGGGAAGGCTAGGTAGCACAGTGGATAGAGCACCAGCCCTGGAGTCAGGCGTACTTGAGTTCAAATCCAG
Organism: Macrotis lagotis; assembly: GCF_037893015.1. Classification (NCBI taxonomy): domain Eukaryota; kingdom Metazoa; phylum Chordata; class Mammalia; order Peramelemorphia; family Peramelidae; genus Macrotis; species Macrotis lagotis. The sequence goes on along the minus strand of NC_133666.1, from coordinate 112,214,087 downwards.
CCTCAGACACTGTGCGGCCTTGGGCAAGCCACTTTAACTCCATTGGCCTTGAAAAAACTAAAAAAACCCCCCAAAACCCCATAAATGGTCAGACTCTGGAGAAACATGGAATGAATTACAAGATCTGATGCTAAGTGAAAGGAATAGAACCAAGAGAACAATCTGCACAGTAACAACAATAATGTGAGATGATCCACCTTGATAAATGTAGTTGCTCTCAACAGTTCCGTGAGCTAGGACAACTCTATTAGACTGGCTATGGACAATTGTTATTCCTTTCCAGAGGAAGAAAATCAAAACAAAAAACCCCCCAAAATATCCTTCAGAATCTGATGAACACTGCATTCAACTTCATTTTTTTTATTTATTTAAGGCAACAGAGTTAAGAGACTTGCCCAAGGTCACAGAACTAGGCAATTATTAGGTGTCTGAGGCTGATTTGAACTCAGGCCTTTCTGACTCCAGGGCCAGTGCTCTATCCATTGAACCACCTAGCTGCTCTTACATTCACTTAAAAAATTTTTTTTCCCTTTATCCTACATAACAAAAATGATTATAAACAAATGTTAAAACACTGGTCACTACTGTGGGGAGAAGTCAGGAAGGGAGGATTGAAGGAAATTTTGTAACTTAAAAAAAAATATATATATGCATATAAATGAATGTTGAAAAACTTTCATATCATATATTTGGAAAGATAAAATATCAATAAAAAGAAATTGATAGTCACTTTTCTCTTTATACTCAATTTTCAGTCTTTCCATCATTGAAGGAACTGAAAAATTACAAATTTCAGGAACTAGTTCTGCAAGCATAACCATTCAAAACTTGAGAAAGTATCCCCTAAACCTTGAGAGTAGAATCCAACTTTAACATAAAGATAAAAATCAAGGAATAAAATGGGAAAATAAGTAAACTAGAACAAATGAATCTAGCTGTAGAAAATCACTATGGTGACAGGGAAGATCCAGACATAAAATTAGAAGATAACAAAGTCAAAATATCTACATGCAAGCTTCAGAGGACATGTGAATTGGTCACAAACCCAAAATGAATTTCTGGAATTACTCAAAAAAAATAACAATCAAATGTAAGAGATGAAGGAAAAATACAGAAAAGAAATGAGAATGAGGCAATGCAAAAATTTGTGGAAAGAAAGTCAACAATTTAGCAAAGGCAGAACAAAGCTACTGAAGAAACTAATACCTTAAAAAGTAGAATCAACTAAATGGCAAGAAAAAAAGCACAAAAATCCAATGAAGAGAAGTTTAAAAAAGAGAATTAACCAAATGTAAAAAGTACAAAAATTCACTGAAGAAAATTCTGCCTTAAAAAGTAAAAGTGGGATGGGCGGAACCAAGATAGTGCCAGGAGAGGATCTTCTCTGTCTCTGTCTCTGAAATTTCCAAACTTATAAACTAAGGACTCTAACTACATTTTTGATAGACAGAACCCAGAGGGACCCAGTGAGGCAATTCTCCAGCCCAAGGTAACCTGGAAAAGAGCAGAAAGGCTTGGCTCCCCTGGGGTCAGAGGGGTGGCCCGCCAGAGCGAAGGAACTTCAGCCTCCCTGAGGCAGCCCCAGGGCACTGGGAACCTGGGCTCATGGCAGTGGGGGGGGGGGGCAGTTTCCTGATCTACACCCGGGGGAGCACCGAGCACAACTTGGGGGATCAGCGAGGGGAAGCTCTGCCAGGGTGAGCACATGAAGCCCAGCCCTCAAGGGCACTCAGCCAGCAGCCCATATCCAGGAACCAGAAGCAGCCTGAGCCAGTAAGCAGGAGCCCCCAGGCGGGGAGGGGAGTGGAGAGAGATTTTAGTGTATAGTCTATGATGCATTAAGTAGATATTTTTTCTAGAATTTCCTGGATTTCTCCATAATCTAATGTACGTGAGCAAGGTGGTCTCTGGTTCCTCTGCCTCTTTGAAAACGAGACTCTTTTTTTGGTAATGCTCAGTTCACATACTGCTGAAGCTTAGCTTGCAGATTCTTTAGCATAATCTTGCTGGAATGTGAAATATTTAAACTTTCTTTCACATTTCCCTTTTATAGTGTTCGTGCATAAACTGATCTTTTCCAATCCATTGACCACTCACTTTGTATTTTCCAAATTTGTAGGTATATTGAGTGCGGCATTTAACGCCATCAACTTTATGGTTTTAAGTATTAAGCTCAGCTGGAATTCTATTACCTCCACTAGGCTTATTGGTACCAATATTTTCTAAGGGTCACTTGACTTTATTCTCCAGGATGTCTGACTTTAGATTAGTAATCATACCACCATGGTTATTGATGGTATTAAGAATTTTCTTTTATAGTTTTTTTGTGTGTATTCCTGTCTTCTCTTCTTAATTCCTTCTTCTTCCATTAAATCCCTAAAATTTTTCTCTTTTATCAGTCTGATTTTTGCAAGTAACTTTATATTTCTAATTTGGGGGGGGGTGCAAGGCAATGGGCTTAAATGACTTGTCCAAGGTCACACAGCTAGGCAATTATTAAGTATTTGAGGTGGGATTTGAACTCAGATCCTCCTGACTCCAATGCCAGTGCTCTATCTACTGTGCCACCTAGCTGCCCCCATTCCTAATTTTCTTGAAAAGAACTCTTATCTTTCCCATTCTATAGGCTTCCACTATTTCTTTGCTTTGCTCATTTGCTTCAATTCTGCATTAATCTTTCCTTTATTTTTCATTTCCATCTTTCTCAGCTATTTAAAAAAACTCATCAGACAGTCATTTTATTTTTTATTCTTTTTTAATTTTCTTTGGCATGTTTTTGTTGCTGTTTTCTACACAATGTTGTAAACCTCTGTCTATAGTATTTTAGGGACTCTATATACTGGATCTAATTGTTTAAATCTATTTATCACTCTATCTCATATTTAGGAGGGATGTTATTTAGGTCAGATCTATATGATCTGATGGTTTTCCCTACTCTCTCTTCATATTGACTGAATTTTGTTATAAGAAGCATATGATCTGAGTCACAGTCAGATCCAGATCTTATTTTAACTGACTGTATAGGTTTTCCCATATTTGATTCCAAGTATATAATCAATCTGATTTCTATATTGACCATCTGTTGATGTCTGTGTGTATTGCTGCCTTTTGGGTTGTTAAAAAAAAAAGAGTTTTTGTTATGGCCAGTTAGTTATTTTGACAAAGTTCCCTTAGTCTCTGCACATTTTTTTTTGTACTCCAAGACCAAAGTTATCTATTTTTTCACTTATCTTTTGATTTTTCTACTTTAGCATTCCAGTCTTCTATTATGATTGTGGCTTCTTTGATGTTATTTCTATAAAATATTTTAAGTCTTCTTAGAACTAATCAACTTTGATTCTTTTACTTCAGTGGTTAGAACATAGATTTGCAATTCCGGTATGTTGAATGGTTTGTCTTAAATTCAAAAAGGTATAATTTAGTCACTTTTGATATTGGACCCCAGTATTGATGTTTGCATCCTTTTATTGGCATGAGAGCTACTCTATTACAATAGTATATGTAGTGATCATCTGAATTAAATTCACCTATTATTGTCCATTTAAGTTCATTGACACCCAAGATATTGATGTTTATTTAACCTTTCCATCTTCTGTTTGACTACATCTAAATTGCCTAGGTCCATAGATCTTACATTCCATGTTTCTAAGATGACTTTCCTTTCATTGTCAGATGCATCTGAAAATGAGCTTCATTTTGGTTTAAGTTCATCTAATTCATTAGTATTGGAACTACTTGTAGTTGTCTTCTGCATTTTTCCAACCATTTGTTGACTAAATTCTTACCTGAAGTGTTCGTCTTCCAGTGTCATTTCTTTTATGATTTTACTATTGTCCATGGGGTTTTCCTTGGCAAAGATACTAGGATAATTTGATATTTTTTTCGCCAGTGGATTACCTTTTGTCAGAACTCTCCACTATGACCTGTCCAACATGAATATCCCTGCATGGTATAGCTGTGGATTTCTTGAGTTAATCAAGTCCCTCTGCTGCAACAAGGCAGTAAATTGGAGAAGAGAAGGGTTTGGGAGGGGGGAAGAGACTATATACATGACAATCAAAAACACTTTTCATGCAAATAAAATCATAGCTAAATAACTGGATAAATATTAATTGCTTTTGCAGAAGTCAAGCCAATAAATTAAAAGAATAATTCTATCTAAATTTATTTATTCAGTGCCAAACTAATCAAACTGCCAAATAATTATTTTATATAGTTAGGGGAAAAAACGCTAATAACAATCCATTTGGAAGAACAAAAAGTCAAGCATATCAAGAGAATAAATGAAAGAAAAATGTGAAGGAAGGTCTCTTCTCAGTACCAGATCTCAAACTATAAGACATAGCAGTAATCATCAAAACAATCTGGTGCTGGCTAAGAAATATATGGTAGATCAGTGGATTAAATTAGGTACATGATACAAAATAGTAAATGACCATAGCAATCTAGTAGAACTTGAGAAACACAAAGATTCAACTTTTGGTGACAAGAACTCACTTATTGACTAACATTTTTAGGAAAAAAAGGAAAAAGAGTTGGCAAAAACTATGTATAGACCAACATCTCATACCAATATAAGATGAAAATGGGTAGTTGATTTAGACATAAAGGATGATATTATAAACTTAGGGGAATATGAAATATTTTACTTGTCACATATATAGATAAGGGAAGAATTTACAACCAAACAATTAATGAAATTCCATCAGTTGAGTAATGACTGATTATAATAGAATTCTACTGTTATAAGAAATAACAAGTGTACTGGAAAGGATGTGGGAAAATAGATATACTAATACATTCTTGGTGGAATTATGAACCAGTCTAACCATTCTGGAGAACAATTTGGAACTATTTTCAAAGGTTCATTTAATTGTGCATACCTTTTGACCCACCAATACTATTACTAGGTCTTTACCTCAAAGAGATAAGGAAAAAGGGAAAATATTCAGACCAATTCTTTTTGATGTGACAAAAGGAGATTGAGGAAATGCTCATCAATGGAGGTATGGCTGAAAAAATTATGGTGTATGATTGTGATGGAATACTATTGTGCTTTAATAAATGATGCATGTAAGTCTGAGGAGACTTAAATGAAGTGATGCAAACTGTTGCAAAGTGAGCAAACCCAAGTGAATATTGTATACAATAGCAGCAATATCATAATGATAATCAACTGTGAAAGATTTAACTAACAAATACGATTCAGGAGAATTTCAAAGGATTCATGAAGAAAAATGCTATACACCTCCAGAGAGAAAACTGATAAATGTTGAATTGTAACATACTATTTTCATTTTATTTATCTCATTTTTTGTTTGTTTATTTAGAATATTCAATGTTTTGCATAATGTGATGAGAGAGAAATATCCTTGAGGAAGAAAAATAAAAGTATAAGAGATAGCAAAATTACATAGCAAGATAAGGGTCTTTTTTTAAAAAATTAAAGGTAATAGTACTTGGTCTTTGTTCAAACTCCACAATTCTTTCTCTGCATATGGATGGTATTCTCCATAGCATGTATCTCCAAATTGTGCCTGACTGTTGCACTGAAGGAATGAGCAAGTCCATTGAGGTTGATCATCACCCCCAAGTTGCTATTAGGGTGTACAGTGTTGTTCTGATTCTGCTCATCTCACACAGCATCAGTTCACGCAAGTCCTTCCAGGCTTCCCTGAATTCCCATCCCTCCTGGTTTCTAATAGAACAAAAGTGTTCCATGACATACATATACCACAGTTTGTTAAGCCATTCCCCAACTGAAGGACATTCACTTAATTTCCAATTCTTTGCCACCACAAACAGGGCTGCTATGAATATTTTTGTTCAAGTGATGTTTTTACCCTTTTTCATAATCTCTTCAGGGTAGAGACCCAGTAGTGGTATTGCTAGATCAAGGGGTAGCTTATGTAACTTTGAAAGAACACTACTCTAAAGAATCCCTCTCACTTCTCTATGGCCCATTTGAAAGTTTGCTTCACAATAGGTAGTAAGTATATTCTCTGGAATAAAAAAGAAAATATATAGCCTAGTGAGAGAGTTGTGATCGCATTTCCTCCTATATGCATAATTCTCAGAATGTTTAGTAGTTAAGAAACAAAGGCATATTCCTGAGAATCTAGTGGCATGAGACTGACTTTGCTTCTAAATATAGCAGAATAAAGATTTCCATCTTCTAGAATTTTCATCTTTCCTTAAAAATAAGCTATTAACTTCTTTGATATACCTGAAATATAAATAAAGGCAGTATGGTATATTGAAAAGAGGATTGGCTTTAGAAGCAGAGACTTCAAGTTGAATCATAACTCAAACAATATTTTTTCAATGGCATTTTATTTTTTCCCCAATTACATAGCAAGAAAATTTTCAGCATTCATTTTTATGAGATTTTGAGTTGCAACTTTTTCTCTTCTTCTCCTCCTCTCTTCTGAAAATGGAAGGCAATTTAATTTAGTTTATACATGTACTATCAAGAAAAACATTTCCATATTCCTTTCAGTTGTAGGAGTAACAGAACAAAAGGGAAAAAAAGAATCAAGAGTAAGAATAGATTGAAAACAATATGCTTTGGTCTTCATTCAAAGTCTATCAGTTCTTTATCAGAATATGAAGATTCATGAATCCTTTGCACCTGTGTTAGATCATTGCTGCTGAGAAGAACTGAACTGATTGTTGATCATATCATATCACTGTTACTGTGTACTGTGTACATTGTTTTCCTGGTTCTATTCATTTTATTTTTCTGTTTTTACAAGTCTTTCCAAGTTTTCCTGAAATATGCTTATTCATCATTTCTTATTGCACAAAAATTATTCCATTCCATTACTATACCACAGTTTATTCATTCATTCCTCAATTGATAGGGATCTCCTCAATTGCCAATATTTTTCTACCAAAAAAGGATTACTAAAAATATTTTTGCGCATGAACATCCTTTTCCCTTTTTATGATTGCTAATAGTAACCTAGTAGTGGTATTGCTGGATCAAAGAGTATGTAAAGTATGCCTTTGAACATAATTTCAAATTATTCTTCAGAATGGTTTGATCAGTTTACAATTCCATCAACAGTGTATTCGCGTCTCACTTTCCTCACATCCTCTCCAACATTTATCATTTTCCTTTTTTTGGTAATATTAGCCAAATTGATAGGTGTGAGGTATTATCTCAAAGTTGTTTTACTACATTTTACTCTAATCAAAAGTGATTTAGAGGGGAAAAAGAAATTTGGAGCTCTTCTTCACATGCCTATAGATAGCATTGATTTCTTCAACTGAAAATTGCCTGTTCACATCCTTTGACTGTCCGTTTATCAGTTGGGCAGTGACTGTTCTTATAAATTTGAGTCAATTATATAATTGAGAAATGAAACCTTTATCAGAGACACTTGCTATAAGTTTTCTGCTTTACTTCTAATCTTAAGTTGCATTGACTTTTTTTTGGAGAAAAGATTTTTAATTTAATATAATTGAAATTATCTATTTTACATTTTTTTATGCTTTCTATCTCTTGTTTGGTCATGAATTCTTCCCCTCCCCATCCCCTCCAGATCTGACAGTTATAGTAGATGTAACTATTTATGTCGAAATCATGCACCCATTTTGAACTTACCTTGGAACACAAGTGTGAGATGTTGTTTTAGCTCTATTTTGTACTCTGTTGTTTTCCAGTTTTTCTATCAGTTTTTTTTTATGAAATAATGAGTTCTTAGCCCAGAAACTGAGGTCTTTGGATTTATCAATCAATATATTCCTATAGTCATTGACTACTGTGTCTTCTGTACCTAATCTATTCCAACAATCCACCCCCTATTAATTAGTTAGTACCAGATTGTTTTTATGATTACTGCTGTATAATATAGTCTAGTATTTTTAGGTTACCTTCCTTTTTTTATTAATTCCCTTGATATTCTCTATTTTTTTTAGGTTTTTCCAAGGCAAATGTTGTTAAATAGCTTGCCCAAGGCCACACAGATAGGTAATTATTAAGTGTCTGAGATTGGATTTGAACCCAGGTACTCCTGACTCCAGGGCAGTACCTTATCCACTGCGCCATCTAGCTGCCCAATTCCCTTGATATTCTTAACCCTTTGTTTTTCCAAATAAAGTTTTTAGTTATTTTTCTAGGTGTATCAAATAATTTTTGGTAGTTTGATTGGTATGGTACTGAATAAGTAAATTAACTTAGATTTGTTCTTTTTTTTATATTACTTTGCATGGCCTACCAATGAGCAATGAATATTTTTCTCAATTGTCTAGATCTGACTTTATTTGAGTGAAAAATGCTTTGTAATGTGTTTAGATTGTGTTCTTGGGTTTGTTTTGACAGGTATACTAAAGTTATTTTAAGTGGAATTTCTCATTATATCTCTTGTTTCCATACTTCATTGGTCATATAAAGAATGCTAATGATTTTTGTGAGTTTATCTTATATCCTACAATTTTATTAAAGTTGTTAATTATTTCAAGTAATTTTCAAAATAGATTCTGTAGGATTCTCTAAGCATACCATCATACCATCTCTAAAGATGGATATTTTTGTTTGCTCATTGCTTATTCTAATTTCTTTAATTTCTTCTTTTTCCTTTTGCTGCAATAGCTAACATGTCTAGCATTATATTGAATACTAGTAGTGATAATGGGCATTCTTGCTTCACCACTGATCATATTGAGGTCTTCTAATTTATGTTCATTACAGATAAAGCTTGTCAGTGTTTTAGATAGATACTGATTATCATTTTAAGAGAATGGTCCCTTTATTCAAACACTCTCTAGTGTTTTTTAATAGGAATGAGTGCTGTGTTTTCTCAAAAATTATGAGATCTACTGGTTTTGTTACTGATAAGATCAATTTTGTTCAAAGTTTGTTTTAATATGGGACCAGTTCTTTATTCCTGGTATAAATTATGCCTGGTCATATAATGTATTAGCCTTGTGCTATATTGCTGAAATCATTTAACTAGTGTTTTGTTTAAAATATTTCCATCAATATTTATTAGGAGTATTGATCTATAATTTTCTTTCTCTGTTTTAGCTCTTTCTAATTTAGGTGTCAGCACCATATTTTTGTCATAAAAGAAGTTTGATAGGGCTTCTTTTTCACCTATTTGATGTAGTTTTCACCTATTGATTTAGTTTTGAATTAATTGTTCTTTAAATGTTTAGTGGAATTCACTTATGAGCATATTTAGTCGTGAATATTTTTTCCTAGGGAGTTCATTGATGTTTTGTTCAATTTCTTTTTTTAAGATTGGGTTATTAGGCATTCTATTTCCTTATCTGTTAATCTAGGCAATTTATATTTACATAAACATTCATAGATTTCACTCAGATTGTTATATTTATTGGCATATAATTTGGCAAAATATTTCTTAATGATCATTTTAATTTCTTCTTCAATGGTGGTGATTTCACTCTATTTTTGATTCTGGATATTTGATTTTCTTTTTTTTTAATCAAATTAATCAAGGACTTAACTATCTTATTAATTTTTTTATAAAACCAATTCCTAGATTTATTTATTAAATCTATATTTTTTGTTTCAACTTTATTAATCTCACATTTTAAGTTTAGGATTTTCAATTTTGGTCTCAACTGAGAATTTTTAATTTGTTCTTTTTCAAGTTTTTTTTAGTTGCATGCCTAATTCGTTGATTTGTTCTTTTTTTTTCTATTTTGTTGATGTAAGTCAAATGATATCTTTAAGCAAGTAATTTTCCCTCTTCTATAAAATGAGGAGTCAGACCAGATGACCTTTAAGTTTACTTCTAGTTTTAACATCCTGTGATTCCATAAAGTAATTAGAAATAACACTTTTTTCTTAGAAACCAATATTCTATCATAAATATGTTATAGCAATATTTATTAACCAGCTATTGAGGCTAATTGAGATACTTAAAATAGTATCCATGTGTGTAGCATCTCTTACCATCTGTACAGAGCTGCCCCAACTAAGTGCGCCTCTCTTCAGGCTGTTTTAATATGGGAGCATGTCTTCTCTTGGCTCTTCAGCCATTCCTGAGATAGGCAGAAATAATAACAATTGGCACTCCATGCCTATCCTGCTCAAAGTCAATTGAATTTCAATTTCCTTCAACGAGGAAAGCCAGGAGGAACCAATTATCGCTACTTTAACATTGTGCAATTTTACCTCAGGCACCACTTAAGATCCAAATGAAAACGTTTCAATTCCTACTTATTACCTTCCTCCCCATAAAACACTATTTCCCCCGGATTTTGAAAATCATGCCATATCAAGGGAAGTCTATATTAAATACATTTTACTATCTTGGTCATGTTAATAGATATTAAAAAGGAAAAAAAAGACACAATGGGACCAATATTCCTCAATGCAATATAGTGAACTGTTTATTTTTGCCAAGCCTTTTATATGGTACTACACTAAGTTCTACTTGTCAGAACTTATTCAGGACTGAAGTCAGTGTGGTTCACTTTCTGTTTGGGACTTCAATTCCCAATCTGGAAGAAATCTCTTTGCCATGCTGAGTTAGCATACATCTGCTGCAGTTACAGGATTTCTGGGAGGCAATTGGCACAGCATGAATATTTCCACTGCTAAGCTGGGCTTTTGGAGGGAGTGTGAAGGCTGTTCCCCTAGTAGCCATTCAGGGCTTCTGGACTGTGAATGCCAAAGTCACCTAACAAGCTGTGAAAATTTTAGCCACCTGAGGAGCTGTGAAAGTCTGTGCCAGTGTGAGATATGGGAAAGGGGGTAGCTTCCCAGAAACCAGGCAGCTATCCCAGCCCCTTCAGTCTGACAAACTGTGTGCACCAAGGAAGAAAATCAATGAGCCTGAGATGGGAAAATAAACTGGTAATCATGTTAAAAAGAAAGCAACATAAAACAGATTGTGATATTCACTGTTCTGAGGCATCATATTCTTTTTTGTGTCAACTTTAAAGAGCCTTAATCGAACAAGGTGCTTTAAATAAACACAAAGAAAAAAGCTACCAAAAGCATAGTGGGGGCTAATAATCCAAGCAATTACAAGACATACTCAAGTCAGGGGCTCAGCATGTGAAGAACCTATAAAAGGAACTAAACTCTAGGGTAGCCTAGACTAAAAGGGAATGTGCTGTGTTGTTTCCCCTCTCCTGTTACAGTCATATCAAGGAATTTTTAAGGGTCATTACTACTCCTCATGCACTGTAAATGAGACACAAATAAGGAGAAGACTTCATATGGCTTGAAGCCTTTCCCCAAAAGCTGTCTAAATAGACTGTTGTTTCCTTAAAATGGTTGGATTCCCTTTCATCACTTTTTCCCTAAAATTTTAAGATCTTTGCTTTGGAAGGGACCTCCAAGGTCATCCACTGCATTACATTACTGCATCAGGCACCCTTGTGCAACCTTCAGGTTATATGTTCATCAATCCTCCACTTGAAGACTTGAAAATATGGGAAATTCACTTCCCCCCCCCTCAAAGCAGTCAATATTGACTTATCATTAAATGAACAGAAGTTTGTTTGTATATTTTTCTGTTTTATCTTTATTTACATTGAGTTTTTCACTTATATCTACTTTTCATTGGTTTAAGAGTTGTCTTCTTCAACCAGAATAAGTTTACTCTCTTTTAGATGATGACCCTTCAAATATTTGAAGACAGTCACTGCATATCCCCATTTTTTTTTCTGAGAGATAACATACTCCTTTTTCTTTAAATGTCCCTTAAATATTATGAATATGGGTTCCTTTGCTATACTGGATACCCTTTTGTTACAATATTACCTACTCCCTGTTGAGGAGCTATTGATTTGGCAAGCTATTTTTAAAATCCTATCACACAAAAGCTAGGCTAATTTTTTTCTCTTAAAAACATTAAAACTATTCTGAAGTCTAATTGTCTTAGAGGACTAAGTCTCAGGCTATTAGTCTTCCGATTACACAAATGATCAGAGACATGAAGAGCTCCAGCTATTCCTTCAGGTTTCTGACCATTGACCATCACAATCAACATGGTGCCATGAAAGTTGTGATGAAATGAATCAAAGCTATATTCTTGTTAACTATCTTTTCCATGCATTGCTACTTAAACATCTTTTTTTTTCAAATTATAATGTTTCATTTAAATTTTCAACCAGAGATATAATATATATATATATATATAATATATAATATATAATATAAGAGATTACTTGCCAGTCCTGACTCTAGATTATCAATATACCTCTTCTTAATTCCATCAAGAAAGCTGAAGTCCTTGATGCTGTGTCTGGCCTCCACTAATAAGATATTTTCTAGTGACTGCTAATAATTCTAGTTTAATAATAATTCTAGTTAATAGTTCTCACTATAATTTCTAGGAACTGCTAAGATTATAACAGAAATGAAAATTAGCCTTCATAGAAATCATATTTTCAGAACTAGGGCCAATTTTACATGCCAGAATACATTGTTTACATTTAATTCTATTATTGCTAAATTATAATTAAATTATTATGTTCAAACCAAAATTGTGTCTAGGTTGGGTACCATAGTTTGGAAAAGACATCAATAAACTGAATACAATCTAAAGGAAGGCAAATGGGATGATGAAACTCCTCAAGTTCATACCTTGTGAGGATCAGTTGAAAGAAATAATGAACTGGAGAATATATGGGGGAAGGATATGTACTAGTAATTTTGAAGAATTTTAAGGCTGTCATGCAAAAGGGCAACTAGTGAGGAAGTAGAAATAAAAACAAGGAGTAGAAGTTGCAAAAATGAGAATCTAACCTTTATATAAGGAGGGAAAATGTCATGATAATCACAACTATCTAAATACTGAATGGGTTGCCTAACCTCAATGGTAGTCTTCAGATGAAGCTTAGATGACTACATGTTGCTTATGCTGTGCCAGTGATTCTTTTGGGGGCATCAGATGAACTACCAAGTTGCTAAGGTCCTTTCCAATTCTGAAATTCTATGTTTCCATAGATAATTAAATAAGTACTATGAAAGTTTTTCAAATAAAATTATTCAGCAATTCAGTCAGCCAACAAATACTCATTAAGAGATTATTATTTGCCAGGGCAGCTAGGTGGTGTAGTGGGTAGAGCACCAGCCCTGGAGTCAAGGAGTAACTTGAGTTCAAATCCGGCCTCAGACACTTAATAATTACCTAGCTGTGTGGCCTTGGGAAAGTCACTTAACCCCATTTGCCTTGCAAAATCCTTAAAAAAAATAAAAATAAAAAAGTGATTATTATTATTTGCCAGGAACTTTGCTAAGTGCTTACATTAGCATAAGTTGATATTTATTAAAATGACTATGAACTAATATTTTCTTCATTGTTCTGTTGTTTTGCAGTTGTATCTGATTCTTTGGGACCCTATTTGGAGTTTTCTTGACAAAGATATTGGAGTGGTTTACCATTTCCTTCTCTAACTCATTATTTTAAACTAAAGAGGATGAGTCTTACTGACTCCAGACCAGGTACTCTTTCTACTGTACTTTCTACTGTACCTCCTAACTGTCCATTACAATACTTAATAGTAATAGTGTGTTTAGTACAGATGCTATGTGGAAGGAATTATATCTACTGTTGAGCTTATTATTGTTCCTGTGGCCTTGATAATTCTCAAGATGCCTTTTTATTTTTCCTATTAAATGATGTCACTGCAAAGGATGTTTCTTTGCCATTGGCTCCTGGGAAAAGTACTTTACTCAGTCACAATCTTCTTTAAATTTCTCCTTAAGTGTTATCAGATACTGCAGAGAACCATTTGGAAAGAAATAAAAATTAATTTACTCCTTTGGAATAAATCTTTGGTATGTATGATACTGCAGGAAGGGTATTCACAAAATTATTGATAAGAAAGGTAGTCCAAATATAAAAACTATCATAGTATCTCCAGTTGTATTCTAAGTAATAGAATTAATGAGCTGAAGAATAATAAAGAAGATTTATTCATACTTTCTTTGATTCTACTGCTTTAAAAATCCCAGGGAACCAATGAGCACACATTTATATTGTAAACTAAAGTCTTTTCTTAGTAAATATTTGGTTAATATAATAAAAACTATAGGAAACTTCTAAAAAGTCAGTATCCTAAGTAGCTCTCTTTTCACATTGGACAATGGGTTTCAGCCAGTTGAAATGGAAGCTTATTTCCTACCAAGTTATCATTATCATCATCATCATTATTAATCATCATCATCATAACAACAAAAAATTTTACAGTACTTCAGAATTATAAATACTGTTTCATTTATTTTTACAACAACTCTAGGAAATATTATAATTTTTCTCATTTTACAGTTGAAGAAATAGACAGAAGTTAAGTGACTATTCCTGGTAAGTGTTTTAGGTGATATTTTAACATAGATCTTATTGATTCTAGGTCAGTATGCTATCCACTTTGTCATGTAATCTGCCTAAAATACTAAAATATAAAGCCATTTGGAAGAGATTAGATGAATATTCACCAATTGGGAGAAATTTTTGTTACAGATAGGTTTGAGTTTTAATATCTCATCATTGTTATGACTGCACATTCTACTGGTACTGGAGATACTGGCATGTTATCTGATAGATACTCTGATGCTATTCATTTCTTAGAGACAAAACTATGGAATAGATCAACAGAACTGAGTTTTAACAAAAACATTATGAGATGATTAACCTTATTGGAAGCATCTCCTTTCAGCAATTCAGAGAGCTAGGACAACCTTATTAGATCAGCTATGGACAATGTTTTCCCTATCCAGAGGAAGAAAATCAAATCAAAACAAAAGAAAACAAAAACCTTCAGAATCTGATGAACATTTTACAGAAATCATCTCTTTTATCTTTCCCTTAATCCTAATTCCTCATATAGAAAATGATTAATCTGTAAACACGTTTATCAAAAATATGTATGTACAATGCTAACATGACTATTTGCTGCTGAGGGGAAGAAGATGGGAAGGGAGAGTGGAAGGAAATTTTGTAACATAAAAATATATGTGTGCATATGGATGAAAAAACAAAGGAAGGAAAGAAAGAAGGGAAGGAAGGAAGTAAGGAAGGGAGGGAGGGAGGAAGGAAGGAAGAAAGGAGAAAGTAATTGGGTTTTTACTTGCTAAATTCAAATCCAGCCTCAGATACTTAATAATTATCTACCTGTATGATATTAAGCAAGTCACAACCCCATTGCCTTGGAAAAACCAAAAAAAAAAAAAAAAAAAGAAGTGCCTTTTAAATTGTCAAACATACAAGAAATTATTCCTCCACTAAGTTAGATTCAACATATATATATATATTACATATATATGTGTGTGTGTGTGTGTGTGTGTGTGTGTATGTGTGTGTGTGTATATGTGTGTGCATGAGACAGAGAGGAACACAAAGAAAGAGAATAAGAGAGAGAGAGAGAGCGCAAAGTACTTGAAATAGGTTAAATTTATAAAAATATGAACAATAGTGTTTACATGAAAGCTATAGATTGATTCAACATCGAAGTAATGATTATGGTTGATAATTGTAGCAATGACCAACAGCAATACAGAAAGCGCAAAAACGAATATGAGAATGACATAGGTGACTGCTATAGATAAGATGTTGTTGGTCAAGCAAAATAATTCAACATTTACATCTTCAGCTTGTTCTCTTTGCATTATACTAAATGCATTTTCCTATCTGCTAACTTTTTGAGAGATAAATATGATATGTACTTTACAGCTGAGCTGATTCTGCTCATGTTGGAGAAATGAAGAGAGAGGAGAAAAGAGAATAAGTTAATGGGATCATAGATTTAGAAGAAACCTTAAAAGTCATATAACAAAGTGCTCATCAAAGTGATGATTATCACCTGACCCTTAAATTGGCTATAATTAACCAACAGAATTATAGGGAAAATATTATATCTACATAAAGTAACCAGTTATGGAACTTATCTTTAATACTGCCATTCTCCTCACAGCCCTTAAATTCCTATTGGTCTTCTTTCTTCTGTAATCTTTGACTTCACTCTTCTGATCCAGGTTGAGTTCAGGGTAGTAATAAGTTAATTATTGAGATCAGTCACAGCTAAACCAGGGCATCCATAGCAAATCCTAATTCCAGTCTCTTTCCTCCATTAATTGCTTCTTATTTATCCCATATATAGCTTACTTTGTATATATGTGTTTATGTGCTGCTTTGGCCAATTAATCATAAGCTCCTTGAAGGCAAGAACCATTTGGCCTCACTTTGTATACTCAATTCTTAGTTAAATAATCTTTGGAATATAGTAGGCACTTAAAACTGTTTGATCATGGCATCGTTGGAAAAAAAATCTTTCATATCACACTTCTCATCACTTGTGGCAGCATTCAGGGGCCCCAACTTCCTACCCCATTTCCCTAAAGGTGATCCTGACTCCAGGTAAGTGTCTGTTAAGAAGTATTTCCATCTCCTCTCTTTCTCATTTTGAGTAGGATAGAATGAATAGCACAGAATGAGCTGGCATTGTTAGATAATCAAGTCAGATTTCATTACATGATCTGCTCTGCCTACAACTCTTCCCTCTTCCAAACTTCCCTCTTGTTGTCAAGGGCATTATCATTCTTCCAGTCAAAGGTGACAGCTTCAATTTTACTTCTCATGTTCATTCAACCCACATAAACAATCTTTTGCCAAAACTTAAAACTTTTACTTCCATTGTATTTCTCACATCCATCTGCTTCTCTTTGCTCTCACACAAGTACTAATTTAGATCTTCATCATCTCTTATTTAGATAGCCATTGTATTGATCTCTTTGCCAAAAATCTCTCCTCTCTAATCTATCCTCCTCACATGCCACAGAGATTTGCCTAAACTGACTTTGTTACTACTCTATTCATTAAATTCTAGTGACTCCTTATTGACTCTAGGATCAGTTCTGATTTCATCTTTATCTTTTTAAAATTTCTATTTTGTGTATATTTCATTTGTATTATAGCATATGTATTTTTTAGAACTTTTTTTTACTCCTCAGGGTACAAAATTCAAAAACATTTAAAGACCACTCATTTAATTCTGTATTTTTATTTTATAAATGAGAAAACTAAAACCTATGGGAATTAGTTAAAGAATTTGTCCTAGGTGTTACAGTTTCAAAATAATAGAACTAGGTTTTATAATAGAATCTATTTAAGTGTCATAGATCTAGGACTGGAAAAGAGTTTTACAGTCTTATTACACAGTGTTCTTCCAAATTATGATTAACCAATTGATATATGGAAAGAGAGATCACATTTCATCCTTTCTTGTGAGTAATCATGGGACTTGAGGAAGCACTCAGGGGTATCCTGAAGCTATTTCCAGTTGTTCTACCATATGTTTGTAAAAAGCTTTTTTTTTTCTCATAGGCTTCAAAGCCATAATTATTGGTGTGGCTTCAGAAAGGATGGAGTCATCATTGCCTTTATGCCTTATCATAAAGCCTAAGGTCTATGTCTTATCAGTAACTGAAGGAACAAAATGACTCTTTTACTAAAGGTTTTTGATAAAGAGAATCATGCTGTTTAGGAGAAAGCTGTGATGCCCATCCCTTCTGCCTTCCCACATGGCCCCAGATGAACA
Source organism: Macrotis lagotis (assembly GCF_037893015.1). Lineage (NCBI taxonomy): Eukaryota > Metazoa > Chordata > Mammalia > Peramelemorphia > Peramelidae > Macrotis > Macrotis lagotis. The sequence goes on along the minus strand of NC_133666.1, from coordinate 112,196,564 downwards.
GTCTTAAATTTTATTCATTTTTTTATATTGGATCATAGAGTTGAATCTTCAATCTGGGACAGAAGTAAAAGCTGTAGGGAACCAGGGTTTGAAGAATTCAGGCAGAGTGTTGCAACCAATCAAGCAGTGATACCTTGAGAGCAAGTCTGAGACTTCAATTTAACAGGAATTGACAGCAGGGGTAGCTTCAAATAGTGGGACCAATGTTATGTAGGCTAAACTGTGAGCCTAATCTGATTTGTCCTTATAGCAGACCCCACAGAGACTGAGTTGTGGCTGGGGTTTATGTTGCTAAGGTAAATAGAAAAATAAAGGTTTAGTTAATGGCATATGTAAGAGAAGCCCTATGCCCTTCAAAGTACCTAGGAACAAGAGGGAAAATTATTTTTCCCCAAAATGTTTAAGGAAAATCATGAACTGTGTTATTTTTGAAGAATTCACCAAAAGTATTCAATAAATGGAAAACATACGCTTTATTTCCCATATCTCTAAGACTCTAAGACCTACATATTAGAAACATCCTTGATGAAGTATAAAATAGAAATGGACCTAGATTTTACAGAAATGCATTCTTTAGCAGATCACTCATTTATAGTCATGCTACCCTAAACAAGTATTTGCTATGCTGATTGTTGCTACTAAAAATTATTCAATTTTGGAAATAAAAATGGCACCTCAGAGGCTCTTTTTTTTAGTTGTGTTTTTTTTTTTTGCAAGGCAATGGGATTAAGTGGCTTGCCCAAGGCCACACAGCTAGGTAATTATTAAGTGTCTGAGGCTGGATTTGAACTCAGGTACTCCTGACTCCAGGGCCGGTGCTCTATCCACTGCGCCACCTAGCAGCCCCTAGAGGCTCTTTTTTAAACAAAAAGTCTTTCATTGTCAAAATATTATAAAATTTTATGAGACATGAATTTGATATATCTGTCTGATAATACTTTGATTACTAATGTCAAGGGAGGTGTAGGTATTCATGTATGCCACTTTCGCGTGTCATGTACAAGGAAAAGTCTAAATTGCAAAGGAATTTTTTTCAGTTGTGAAGGCAGCCAGATATGTCTATTGGTGGGTGAACTTGTTTTGATTTCATCAACCTTGATAAATTTCAGTCTCTTAAATAAACTATAGTTGCTCAAATGAGTAAAGCATAGCTAATTACCAAAAGAAAAAGAAAAAGTAGATGAGGATTATTTTTGTCCAGACCACACACACACACACACACACACACACACACACACACACACACACACATATATATGATATATATATGTTGGAAAGACATCATACAAGAATAATGTACCAGGGTTGAAATTGAATAACAGGCTTAGGTTACTTTTGGGGAGTATACAGTACTTCAACTGACCCCAAGCTTCTCCCTAAAAAAAAAATGATCATTTTTTAAAATGCTCATTGGCATATTTTGTTTTTATTTTATTTACATGTGCCAATGTATCCCTCCTCTTTTCCACTCCCAGAAAGCCATCTATTATCACAATGAATTTAAAAATGCTTTTAAAAATTGAAAATTAATTGACATATTGCAAAACCTCAACATTAAATTATATAACCATAATCCTATTTCTCAGCAAAGAAGTGAGGGGAAGATATTTTCTCATCTCTTCTTTTGGAGGGGGAGAGAGAAAGGAAGGAAAGAAGGAAAAAACGAAGGAAGAAAGAAAAGGAAAAAAAAATTAGTATGTATTAAATGATTAATATGTGCCAAACACTAAGTCTTTTCCAATACATCTGCCCCGAAGAGTCTCAAGAGTGTTTGTGAAATTGACCCCTCAACACTAAATAGGGTGAACGTGTGTTTGGCCACTGTGTTAAATATAATCAGAAGTAGAAATAATTAGGTTCAGGAATTAATTCCAGATCAGAAAAAGATTTTATTTATATATTAACCAATAACTAAAATTTACAGGACATGTTCAAATTTTACCTAATTCCTCACTATCCTCAAGACAGTTTTAAGTGTTCCTTAGTGTCTTCCCTGTGATTATCTTTAATATTTCTTGCATGTATCTTGTTTGAACATAGTTGTTTGATGTTGTCTCTTCCATTATAACATCATTCACTTGGGAATTGGGATTGGTTTTTGCCTCTTATATCCTAAATTTTTATCAGAATGCTTGGCAAAGACTAAGTGCTTATCAATTTTTTACTTTTTTTAGTACAATTTATATTTAGGTAGGTAGAAGGCACACAGAAAAAGAAATCAAACTAACCCTAGGTCCACATCCTAAAAGATGTTAATGATGCAATGGCAACCAAAACATGTAATCCCATCTTCCTTTGGAAACAAGGAACCATTTTTTGGAAAAGACTGAATTCTTCTCCCCATCCAAAATGGGGGCAAGGTAGGAAGGGAGATTTATGATAAAGGATTACCTTCAAAGACAGATAAGGTAGACTTCAAGTGTAATTTCATGGTCAATTACCCACATCCTCTCCACTTGCCTCAGATCTCTACAACTCCCTGAAGATTTTTTTAAACAAAGGAAATATGTTGGATTTTTCCCTATAGTTAAAGATAAAGGTCTTGAAACCCAAAAGTCTGAATCATGATCTAATCAGATTTTGTGCCTTTGCTTTTGAAAAAAAATTAAGGAGATCTAGCTGGCATAAGACATCTTAAGCAGAGGGAGATTCCATTGAATAATGGGACATGGAACAGAAAGAAAAGGGGTGGGAGAGAAACTTGATAGATTTCATAGCTTTGCCTATCACTGAACCTATTCAACTTCAACTGGTTGGAGATTTATGGATGTTCTACACAGGTACTTTTGTCATTTAGTTACCTTAAATACCTCAGTTTCTGAAATCCTCTCAATTAAAAATCTTTTCCATGCAATATATACATGACATATTAAGTTGATGTTCATTTCTATTATCTTTCACTTAGTTATGTGAGGTTCCATGAGTGGGGACAATAGCAAATTGATGAGTCACAATTCAGTGTGCGGGAAAAAATTGATATTGGTCTCATTTCAACTGCTAGATTATATCAATATTTTTTTAAAACTTTCTCCACATAGACAAAAAAGAGATAATTTCAGGCAGCACTGATTCATTCAGGAAAAAATATTTTCTTTGAATTCTTCTCTTCTATTTCATGAGGTACCAAAGTCAAATCTCAAAGTTTCTGGAAAATCCATCATAAAGTCATGAATATCACAATATAAAGCATCCTTAGAATCATGTAGTAGAAATCCAGTGCCTGGCATATAGTAGGCCCCTAATAAATGTTCAGGGATTGATTAATGCTAAAATTGAGACACAAAGAAGATGTGATTATTCAACTTCTAATAAATTTATTCCACATGAACTATCCATTTGATATTTTTGTTAAATTACTAATATCTAGCAATTTTAGCTATGGGAGTGGGGAATTGGATATTCCCAGTATACTATATACATAAAAAATTTTCAATTTTATGATCCTAAGTATTTGAAATATTGCAAAAAATTAAGACTATTTTTTAAAGTTCATAGAATTTAAAGCTGTAAGTATTTTAAGGGTTGCTCTAGTCCAGTTCTCTCTATTTACAGTCAAATGGACAAAGAAGACTATCACTCTGGGTATGAGAGTTTACTGAACCCTTTTCAATGCTGTTCATTCACCTTTGCTGTCCATCTCTCAACTCTCATCTGGAGTTCTGAGAAGCTTTAGGATATAGGTAGCCATACCCTGTGAAACTGTCCAACAGAACTCAAATCTTCAGGTGACTGAGGGGTTGTATACCTCAAATTTGTGAAGATAGTTCCCCTGGGAGAATGGGTAAATGAGGTTTCAAATATCATGAAGTCCCTGTGGAGAGCCTAGAACTTGGCCAGAGGTCAAAGATGCCAAGGTCATCAAATGTATCCTGATCCATTGCCAGTTGTATTGACTTTTGCCCTGTCTCTAGACTTCAGGGAGACAGTATGAGGCTGACTTCCAGCAACTCTGCCTCACTTAAATAGAATACATGTAAAGTGACCTGATGCCATCATCCTTTTCAAAAACAACATTAAGCCAAAGAAGCTGAATTCCAGTCATAGATTATCTAGATTTCATCTAGACTTATATCAGGTCTTCTAACTCCACATCCAACATCTATTTATTATATTAAGAAGATACTGTCATATTTATGTCATTTTAGATCCAAAGGGGTCCAGAGCCAAAAGTGCCAGAAAATGAAGAGAAGGGATCCAAAAACATCTAAGAAAATAATGAAGAAAGAATATATTACTGGGTATATGAATGACATATAAAAGAACCAAAAGTTCTTTTTGGATAAATAAAAGAGAAAACAAGAAAGGATGAATAAATAGAACCATGTATGTTGAGCCCAGATAGATCCACAAAGTCAAAATTAATAAAACCTAATTTTTAATCATACCATGGCTTCCTAGAGGTAGAAGATGGAAGGTTTTCCCCCTCCATTCATTTTTGACACCAGGTCCCTAGTGAAGATGCCCTATTTTGTTCCTATGGAGAAGAAGGGAAAAAGAAACTGAATACTGTTCAGATTTACCACTGCACAGAACCCAAGGATGTGTGACCATGGCAGATGGAACAGAGCAACGTATTTTAAAAGAATTTCCATAAAAATATAATCTCTCATCTCATGTATTTGGATAAGCAGCAAAATCAAGTAGAAGGAGCACTAGATTTGGAGTCAGAGAACCTGGTTTCAAATCCTGGCTCTTTCAGCACTACCTCTAGGATTACTGAATCTTCTACTTAAGTTCAGTAAAATGGGGAATTTGGACTGCATGACTACCAAGGTCCCTTTCAAATCTAGGTCTATGATCTTGCAGGGGCTATGAGATGAGGGTCTTAGACTAGTACTGTGTATCTTTTATAGAATAAGGATGAAATACTTTTTTCCATTAAAAAACACACATAAGAACAAGATTCTAAACACAGTTTAAAGATAAATCTAAACAGATTACAGCCTGCATTGAAAAGAATTGAGAGCAAATGAAAAATCAGAATAGCACAGCAATCTCAAAGGTAATTGAGGCTCTGTATGTTTGTCAGCTGCACCAGATTTTAATTTTCCAGATTTTTAATTTTCATTTATTTGAACTGTAAATTTGCAGATTAAGCTTCACGGATGACTCCAGCATGATCTCCAAGGAGATGAGAATATATGCTTTCACAATGAAGTGTGGGTGTTGGGGACTGGGGGTTGTGGGAGATGAGGGATAGAGGAGACCACATTGGAACTATAAGCTTCTGAACTTTGTTAGCTTCCAAACCTGTGTACCCAGAATTTCCTGCTGAGTATGATAAATGGGCCACCAGTGAACCCAACCTCCTTGCTAAGGATATGTTTATGTGAATGAGCACGGGAGACTTCTTTAGCATAATGACTCCACTGAGAAAGAGAGGCACATAACTGCTGCCATCGCCCAGAATGTGTTGTTGATAAGTCTGAAAATAAAAAAGAAACAGAGTTTCCACTGGGGGCTGTAATGTTCCTTCCCCACCTCCACTTGGTAGGGGCTTGAAACTCATGAACAATTTAAACAGCTCAAGCTAGTGTGGCAGTTCCAGCATGTGGGTTGTCAAGTTAATTTATGGCTAAGTATAATGGGTGGTTGCTTTTTTCTCTAGAAAGATGAAACAGCTGAGCCAAGAAAGATGGGTATCTTGCTATTTCTAATATAGAGATAAAGATCTTATTTTTGGTGTGGAAAAAAGGAAAGAACACCAGCAAGAATAGAACAGACTTCTGCAGAATACAAAGGTTCTATAACATACAAAGGATTCAGAAAGAATTCCAGGGATGCAGAAATTTAATTAATGTTAACTCCTAAAATGGTTGATTCAACTATGACTGATTTTTAAAAAGTATGTGCATATTAAATGTTTGTTGATTGACTAAAATAAATTATTTTTGATCTTCCAAGAATTTTTTTGTCTTTAAGATTTTGAAGTTTAATATTGTAGGAAAGTCAGCTGTGACGGACCTACCTTTTCTCAGCAATACTGTGACCCAAGAAAGCTCTGAAGGTCTTAGGATAAAAATTACTATCCATCCTAAAGAGAGAGCTGATGGTGTTTGAATGCAGATTGAAGTATATCCCCCACCACCCGCCACTTTATTTTTCTTGAGGTTTCTCTTTTTTTTTTAGTAGAGAGTTATGTTTAATTTACAACATGACTATTGTGATAATGTTTTTCATGACTACACATTTTTAACCTTAATTATTTTCCTTTTATGGGTGGCAGAATGACTATTGACTATTATGCATAATTTTCTTCAATTTAAGTAAAACAGTCCAATTTCTCTAATATAAAGTTCAGCTTTTAAAAAATTTTTGTTCTGTTCTCTGAGAACTCAATTAACATAATGCTTGAACTTTTCAATCTTACTTCTGATTTCATCATTTTATCATGTATTGTCATTCATTGTTTTTTGGAGTTCTGGTATTACCAGGCTTTATCCTTCTAATTTTATTCTTATTGTTCATGGATCTTTATTCAACTTCATTTATTCTGCTTTTGAAGGCTTCTCTTGAAATATTGCTTTATATTTTCCAAGTCCATTCTTTATCTTTTCCCTTTCTTCAATTTTAATGAGTTTATTACTAATTTATTTTTATCATTGTCATTTATACATTTTTTAAAAACAAGAGAACAGATGAATAAGTAATTTCTCTATTTGATTGTGATCTTGAAATGAAAAGTTGTTCTTTATATTGGCTCTTGATTTTTTTTTGAAAAATTGAACTTGAATTTCATGATTTAAATTTCATGATTTAAATTTTTAAATGTATTTTATCTTTTGGTATTTCTTGTATTACTTCTTTTGCAGATTCATTATATAAGTTTTATTCCTTCATTTTGCAGAGTGGCATCATGCTGGATAGAGTGCTGGACTTAGAGACATAAGATGTGGATTGAATTCTCACAGACTCTCACAGATTTAGGGCATCAGGAGTAAATGACATATGTTCTTAGTGATTTTGTTTCTTCATTTATATCATTGAGATAATAATAGATATACTAGATATCTTCTTAAGTATGAGATTTTTTAAAATTTCTAACCACAAAAGTCATTTCACATATTCAAATATTGGATTGGATTTAATCACAAGGATTCAGGTCTTTAAATTGAGAGATTAGAAAAGAGATCTTTTCTCAAACTCTTCAGTTCTTGATTCTTCCCCCCCACCACCACCACCACCTTGGATAAGAAAACTTACTTCTAGTATCACTTCAAAGGTGAGAGTTGGTAGAAAAGTACTCAAGATAGAGCATGAATTGGGTATGGACAAGAATTTATTTTCTACACATGAAACATTACATATAGCACTCAGGAGCATAAATTCACTTAAACCAGAATTCATTAAATATAATTATAGCTCCTATTATGCTGTCCTGGGAGACTGAGGCTTAACCTCATCAGAACATAAAGCAATTTTCAAGACTGCTGAATCATTATTATATTTCACCTTAACTTTGAACTATTCCTTCAAAGTCCATGTCTTCTGGCCAGCCAAATCAAGGTTGACTTCTTTTTTTCACCTTCTTTAATGTCAAACTTCCCCTACAGCAATCTGTTCTGACAAAAGAAGTCTAGACCTCATGAAATTACAAGGTTGCCCTCAAATTTGGCCAAACCCATCTAGATGTAGAGGTTTAGTACCTATGTTCAAGAAAGGAACACAAAATAAAAGAGGCAGACAGAAGCACAGGGTCACATTTGCCTAATTGACTCCTCCTCTTCTAGTTACTGCATGAAAGCAGACTCCATGAAGTCATTGTAAGGAAAGGGTCACCTGCTCCTGCTTCTCCACCAAGAAGCTAAGTGACACTATCCCCAGGAAGAGAAAAGGAAGAGAGTAACCAAGAATGGGACATTCTCTTTTAAAGATATATTGAATCACAGATCTTCCTTCTCATTGACAAATAATCAGATAGCTTCTTTATTTCAAAATTTTAATCCACTTTCAACACTGATAAAGAAAATTTGATGGGCCAGAATCATGAAGTCACTACCAAGGAACCCAAGAAATAAACCAGAAAACATGGATGACTGGAATCAGCCATGGAAATTTTGTAAATGCTCAAACCTTGGTAACATATTATGGATTTAAATAAAATAAGTTGCAGTTTTTCTTTGACCTTCAAATTATCTTATATGTATTCATATGAAAGATTAATTAATTTATTATTTATTTATAGTCAATTAAATATAAAATTATATATTATACATTTGATATGTATGAAAGAATATATTTTTGTGTACACACACACACACACACACACACATCCCTCATTGTTTCTATGGATTATTTGTTTCATTCTTTAATTTCTTGAAAGAGAGATGATCTTAACTTTTGATGAAATCTGTCTTTTTCTCTCTCTCCTGTTTCCCACCTGCAACACCATCGTATGTCAAGCAGTAAAGAAGAGGAAAGCTCAACCTGGCATATATTTATCATTCTTTTTGGTTTAGATAATGCGTATATGAAGCTATGTGTAGGATGAATTGGAGAGAGAGGAGATTTGAGTCATTGAGACTTACTGAGTTTATTGATAGAAACTCAAAGTCTACAATAGGACCTTAGGACTATTGTTTCTGTTAGAGCACTAACAGAGTCCCTCTTCTGTTCTCTCTTTTCCACCATTGGTCACTATTCAAAATATACTTTCATTTCCATTAACTTTTGTAAAATCTGCAACATTTTCATTTTTGATACTATATTATACCAATATATATCATATCATATCATATCATATATTATATTATATTATATGACATTGAATGACGTCAGAAAAGCATTTGTTAAAAAAAAGATTTTGTATACTGAAGTATATTGAGTTTATTAAAAATACTGAAAATTCTCATAAATGTAACCTTTTCTTTCACTTAGTTCTGAGCTCTACTTACAGCTCTACATTAGTTACAGTAATGCCTATCTCCTCTTTGAATAATAATTCATTAATTCAATGAATTAACCATACACCTGCATGCCATTCATTGTAGAGAGGGACTGGAACTCCACAGTAAAGAAACTGTCTCCATCAATCAACATTGGTCAACATCTTCTCTGTAATGAATAGTTTGGGACATTTATAGCAATTAGTCATGTTATTTTTCTAGGGTTCCATCTACTTGATATTTTACAATGTAATTATTTTCTTGATTTCTAAAAGATATATATATATATATATATATACATACATATATTTATATTGATATATAAAGGGTTTTTTTAATTCATCCCTTAAAGAGAAAGTCTGAATGTCTTCCCCTTCCAGACTGATTATTTTATGAAGGCAAACTATGCCATCTTTTTCCTCAATTCTTAGACTTTAACTACTAATTATTGGTCAATGAGTCAGTCTCAAATAGAGAACTGGGAAAGATCTTAGCCTAAAAACAAAGGTCTCCCACTACATCTAGGGCCATTGCCAGTCATCATGACCTATGTCTTGCCACTGACCTCAATAAGTCTGGAGGAGAAACTGAAGCTGCTGACTCCGGATTAGCTCCACCTCACTAAAATCAATTCATTTAAAAGTTATCACCTTGTTGCTGTCAATGGTACTCTTCCAGAAAAAAGGATGAACAACAACAATGTGGGAACAAGTTAGAGCACTAACAGGTAAAGAATTGTCCAGAATATACAACTAGTATATGTCAAAGGTGAAATTTGGACCTAGGTTTTTCTTCACATACTTCAAAAACCTTAAAGAGCATGTAAATGTTCGTTAGTATACCTATCATATCCATTTATCATTTATCAAGGAATTTGCATTTATCCAGGAATATTGTTTGATCTTAATTTACATGTGTACAATTTCTTATTGCATGAGAGTAGAGTTTTGTTTTTGTCAATTTTTTATTTTGTTTGTTTTTAATGAACAAATTCTGGGATCTTGTTTTCTATATCTTTAAGACAGTTGCCTTATTGGAAAATATGATATGTTACTGAATTTTTTGCATAGGTATCATTGAAACTTTTTTAGTTTAATTAAGTATATCCTCAATATATGGGTATCTCATTCCCTTCAAATATAATTTATGAAGCAAAAATATCTGTCCATTTATGTTTTATTGATACTCTTTTTCCTAAAGATAATTTATCTATGATTTTTTTCAGACTTTTAGCATTTTCTCTTACCTGAGATTTTTTTAAAATGATCTCCTAGTGCTTTCATTGTGTTGCCTTCAGCAAGGATTTCCTTAGTGAACACATGGTCTGATCAGACATATCTTTCAAAATTAATGCTGTTTAGAGTCACATAATACATGAGAGACTGAGCTTTGAGAGTTGAAATGTTATAATTCATAGAGATCCATACAACACTTACATTTTAAATCATCTCTTTAAAAATAATGATTATTGAATCTCATTCTCATATAAAACTTCCCACAGAAATTATTTGTTTCCACTTATTTTTGTTATTTTTAAGATATTATTGTTCTTTTCCTTCTCCCTTTTATTTTAAGAGTTAGATTCCTTCACTAGTATTGTTTCTCACCATTATTTCTTTCTTCTTTTCAATGTCAAATGTAATTACATTGTTATATACATTTCAATTTCCACTTTTTTTAAATGTAGTTGACCAGAGTGAATCTATAGTAATTTTTTATAGTATCCTTTCATTATTATCTTTTCTTTTCCTTTGGTTGTTAGTTTGGACATTTGTTTTGTCAGGCTATTAATATGACTACAGTATATTGTTATATTATTCTCACATCAATAATTTATCATTTCTTGCCTGTATTGAGAAGATAAATTTTACTTTTTTCATATACTTCATAGATTAATATGTTTAGTGCCTTCTTCTTCATGATGAAAGTATTCATGATTTGTAGACATGCACCCTCTAAGTAGTATAGTGATTTTCTTTATACCTAAATTATATTTACCAGTCATTTTTGTCATCCTCCCCTCAATATTTCTTAGTGAGGGAATTATCAAGGAAAACTTCACTATCCTATTCATTTTTTGGTGGAAAATTTGGTTTATAAGTTGGAATCATTATCATTGAATTCTATTCATATTTGATTATTATGAAATCAGCAAAATGATATGGCCAAGCATCATAAAACAATTATTCCTATTGCCTCTTTAAGAAGATGTGAACTTTCCATTGTTTCAAGGGTAACTCCTTTTTGTTTGAAGGCAAATGTCGATGAATGAATGAATGAATTTTTCTTATTTCTTACTGTCTTCAGAACTTAGTACAATGCCAAAAACTTGCTCTTGTCACATAACTCCAAAATCATAATATATGCAAAAATATATTTTGTGAGAGATAGAGGTAGAAATATTATATGAAAAATTTGAAAAGAACCAGCAAAGTAAGTCAACTTAAAGTCTAATATATGAGGGTGGCTAGGTGGCGCAGTGGATAGAGCACCGGCCCTGCAGTCAGGAGTACCTGAGTTGAAATTCAGCCTTAGACACTTAAAAAAACTTTAAAAAAATCTAATATATGATACCTTCAAAGCAAAAAGGTTTAAAAGAAAGGATGGTCAAAAAATATTAGAAACTTGGTCCAAAAGAAATAAATTAGAGATCAAAGATGTGTATATAATACATAAACCTTCTACACATACTTAATATTTTCTTCATTTAGAGAATCCAAAGATAACATAGAGGTCAAGCACTAAGCATCTACAGAAAAGTATAAAATTAATTTTAATTTAAAATGATTATCCTTCATTTACTCTGACTTCCTGATCTTCCAATTCTAGGACTTTCAAGCATGTAATTTATTTTCAGACTATCCTCGAAAGTTTCTCCCTATACACAAACATACAGCTATATATCTACATACACATATAAAGCATACAGATTGCTAAATTATATATGTAAAATGTCTATATTATATATAAATATGTGATGATGATAATAATGGTGGTGGTGGTGGTGGTGGTGATGGATTTGTCTCTACCAGCTGTAGACAGAATCTATTCCATCTTTTATTTTGTATCTTGGTATTTGACAATGTCAGTCCCATTTTTTTTCATCTGGACTTATAATTTTTCTGGTATGGGAAATTTAATGTGAAGAGATTTCTTCTACCAATAAAATAAATATCCTTTTTTCTGAAATGTATAATTTAATCATATTTCCTAGGGACTTTGAAAAGTTAACTTGTGCAGAGTTAACCAATAAAAGTATCAGAAGAAGGAAATATGAGTGATGAAAGTCATCTTGACTCCTCTATCTACTAAACCAGCTCGCCTCTCATCTGGCATATGGTACTTTAGTAAACATTTATTGAATTAAATTAAATTGAATCAAGTAGTCATTCACAATTAATTTCCTTAATAAAACTTTCTTCAACATGATTGCCTGAAAGATACAGAAAATATACTACTATATTTACTGTTTGTTACCTTTAAAAATGCATTTAAAAAACAAAATTCTTTCACTTTATAGAACAAAAAGTTGACATAGAAACTTTTCTCCAACAAAGTCTGTCATATGTTAAAGTCATACAGGAATCCTTGAAATATAAGACAACATAGATAAATTTGAAATTCTCTATCAGTTTTAAATAAAGAATAATACAGGGAGAAGTGATAAAAGTCATGGAAAATGTTCCACTCAGTTCACACTGAACAGGAATTTACTGGAGATTTATTGATAAATATTTTTGAGGATGTTCTGTTGATTATATAAAACACATACACACACACACAAATACAAACACACATCAAAACAAACAAAAACAAAAATGAATGAAGAATGCTTATTTTCTAGCCTAGGGTACGTTCTTTGTTAGAAAATCATAAAATTAGTTATCATATAGGTATAACGTATAAACTGAGCAGTGAATTCAATAGAAAAAGAAAAGTATGCTGAAAATTCTTTGGTGGGATTGAGCAGTTTTCAAAGACCCTGAGCTTCTCCCTTAAATGAAGGTCCATATGATTTACCATTAATATTACTCTGATAATGTTATATGGCTATATGTCATGGAAAACTACAATCTCTGAAAAATTAAAAGTAAGAGTCACCTAGCTCTTCTAGCTCTTCCTGCTGTTTCTTGCTACACACATACACACACACACACACACACACACACACACACAAATATATATATATATAAAAGTTGAGGATTTATGAGGGTTTATTTTATAACCTGCAACTTTGCTACAATTGCTAATTATTTATTAAATTTATTTATTATTAAGATGAGGAGGCAGTTGCAACAGTTAAAAAAAGAATCTTACATAAGTGACAAATAAGATAAAATTGGAGTGATATGTAGTCAGTAAAGAGTTGGATGGAGAAAAAATCATCATAAGATGTATATAGATTATGATCTTTTTTATAGATTAGAAGGAGTATTCATGCAGAGGAAATCATAGAACCATAAGATATTGAAGTAGTAACAATGCATTAGTCTATCGCTTCAGTTATCCCTCAGTCTATGCTTCTGTTATTCCTCATTTTCATTGCATGACCAAGGGACTTTTTTTTCCAAGTCATGAATATCCTTGATGGTGTCTTTAATATGCCAGTTCTACCATGAAAGTAATTGTTAGTAATACACTGTAACCAACCCACCTCATTATTTCTCCTTTGCTAGACCTGTGAAACATGTATAATTCTTTCCTAATGATAGCCTTGTAACACTAACAGGATACTGGTGATTTAAAAGATAGGCTTTTGTGACATTGAGCAATTTGGAATCCTTGAAATCACTGCATGATTTCTCAAATTTTACATAGCCTCATGTTTTTCTATTAAATTCTTAGCCCTACTTATTGTTCATCCTTCTGAAATGAGTTGAAGCTTTTCCAGAATACTAGGAAACTATTTCAAAGAGTTTTCTGTCCAACTGCATGACTTTTTTTTAAATTTATTTTTATTAAAGATATTATTTGAGTTTTACATTTTTCCCCCAATCTTGCTTCCCTCCCCCCTCCCACCCACAGAAATCACTCTGTCAGTTTTTACTTTGTTTCCATGTTGTACCTTGATCCAATTGGGTGTGATGAGAGAGAAATCATATCCTTAAAGAGAAGTCTAAGAGGTATCAAGATCAGACAATAAGCTATCCGTTTTTTTTTCTAAATTAAAGGGAATAGCCCTTGCACTTTGTTCAAACTTCACAGCTCCTTATCTGGATACAGATGGTACTCTCCTTTGCAGACAGCCCAAAATTTTTCCTGATTGTTGCACTGATGGAATGAGCAAGTCCTTCAAGGTTGAACATCACTCCCATGTTGCTGTTAGGGTGTACAGTGTTTTTCTGGTTCTGCTCCTCTCACTCAGCATCAGTTCATGCAAATCCCTCCAGGCTTCCCTGAAATCCCATCCCTCCTGGTTTCTAATAGAACAATACTGTTCCATGACATACATATACTACAGTTTGCTAAGCCATTCCCCAACTGAAGGACATTTACTGGATTTCTAATTCTTTGCCACCACAAACAGGGCTGCTATAAATATTTTTGTACAAGTAATGTTTTTACTCTTTTTCCTCATCTCTTCAGGGTATAGACCCAGTAGTGGTATTGCTGGGTCAAAGGGTATGCACATTTTTGTTGCCCTTTGGGCATAATTCCAAATAGCTCTCCAGCAGAGTTGGATGAGTTCACAGCTCCACCAACAGTGTAATAGTGTCCCAGATTTCCCACATCCCTTCCAACAATGATCATTATCCTTCCTGGTCATACTGGCCAATCTGGGAGGTGTGAGGTGGTACCTCAGTGAACCTTTAATTTGCATTTCTCTAATAATTAATGATTTAGAGCATTTTTTCATACAGCCATAGATTACTTTGATCTCCTCATCTGTAAATTGCCTTTGCATATCCTTTGACCATTTGTCAATTGAGGAATGGCTTTTTGTTTTAAAAATATGACTCAGTTCTCTGTATATTTTAGAAATGAGTCCTTTGTCAGAATCATTAGTTGTAGAGATTGTTTCCCAATTTACTACATTTCTTTTGATCTTGGTTACATTGTTTTTATCTGTGCAAAACTTTTTAATTTAATGTAATCGAAATCATCTAATTGGTTTTTGGTGATGTTCTCCAACTCTTCCTTAGTCATAAACTGTTCCCCTTTCCATAGATCTGACAGGTAGACCAGTACTTGATCTTCTAATTTGCTTATAGTATTGTTTTTTATGTCTATGTCCTGTAACCATTTGAATCTTATCTTGGTAAAGGGTGTGAGGTGTTGGTCTAATCTAAGTTTCTTCCATACTAACTTCCAATTTTCCCAGCAATTTTTATCAAAGAGGGAGTTTTTATCCCAATGGCCAGACTCTTTTGGATTATTAAAAAGCAAATTATTATAATCATCTCCTGCTTTTACACCTAGTCTATTCCACAGGTCCACCACTCTATTTCTTAGCCAATGCCAAAAAGTTTTGATGACTGGTGCTTTATAATATAATTTTAGATTAGGTAGGGCTAAGCCACCTCCTTTTGCACTTTTTTTCATTAAGCTCCCAGCAATTCTTGATTTTTTATTTCTCCATATGAATTTACTTACAATTTTTTCTAACTGGTTAAAGTAATTTTTTGGAATTTTGATTGGTAGGGCACTAAACAGATAGTTTAGTTTTGGTAGAATTGTCATTTTTATTATATTAGCTCTATGTATCCATGAGCAGTTGATATTTGCCCAGTTATTTAAATCTAATTTAATTTGTGTGAGAAGTGTTTTATAATTGTTTTCAAAAAGATTCTGAGTCTGTTTTGGCAAATAGACTCCCAAATATTTTATATTGTCTGAGGTTACTTTGAATGGGATTCCTCTTTCTAGCTCTTCCTGCTGTTTCTTGCTACATATATATATATATATATATATATATATATATATATATATATATATATAAAAGTTGAGGATTTATGAGGGTTTGTTTTATAACCTGCAACTTTGCTACAATTGCTAATTGTTTCCAATAGTTTTTTTAGATGATTTCTTGGGATTCTCTAGGTAGACCATCTTGTCATCTGTGAAGAGTAAGTCTCTTCCTTCCCAATTCTAATTCCTTTAATTTCTTTTTCTTCTCTAATTGCTGCTGCTAACATTTCTAATACAATATTGAATAGTAGTGGTGATAATGGGCACCCTTGTTTCACCCCTTATCTTATTGGGAATGCCTCTAGCCTCTCCACATTGAATATATTGCTTGTTGATGGTTTCAGGTAGATACTGATAATTATTTTAAGGAACAGTCCATTTATTCCTACACTCTCTAGTGTTTTTAATAGGAATGGATGCTGTATTTTGTCAAAAGCTTTTTCAGCATCTATTGATATGATCACATGATTTCTGACAGGTTTGTTGTTGATATAATTGAGTATACTAACAGTTTTCCTAATATTGAACCAACCCTGCATTCCTGGAATAAATCCTACTTGATCATAATGTATTATCCTAGTGATGACTTGTTGTAATTGTTTTGCTAAGATTTTATTTAGGATTTTTGCATCTATATTCATCAGGGAGATAGGTCTGTAATTTTCTTTCTCTGTTTTAACTCTTCCTGGTACCATATTGGTTTCATAGAAAGAGTTAGGCAGAGTTCCATCCTTCCCTGTTTTTCCAAAGAGTTTATTTAGGATTGGAACCAATTGTTCCTTAAATGTTTGGTAGAATTCACTTGCGAATCCATCAGGCCCTGGAGATTTTATTTTAGGGAGTTCAGTAATGGCTTGTTGAATTTCTTTTTCTGAGATAGGGTTGTTTAGGTATTTAATCTCTTCTTCATTTAACCTGGGCAACTCATATTTTTCTAAATATTGATCCATTTCACTTAAATTATCAAATTTATTGGCATAGAGTTGGGCAAAAGAATTTTGAATTATTACTTTAATTTCCTCCTCACCTTTTTCATTTATGATACTAGCAATTTGGTTTTCTTCTTTCTTTTTTTTAATCAAATTGACCAGAGGTTTATCAATTTTAATGGTTTTTTCATAATGCCAACTTTTGGTTTTATTTATTAATTCAATAGCTTTTTTACTTTCAATTTTATTAATTTCTCCTTTAATTTTTAGAATTTTTAATTTGGTACTTAATTGGGGATTTTTGATTCGTTCTTTTCTCTAATTTTTTTAGTTGCATGTTTAGTTCATTGATTTCCTTTTTCTCCAATTTATTCATATAAGCATTTAGAGCTATAATATATCCCCTGAGAGTTGCTTTGAATGAATCCCATAGGTTTTGGTATGTTGTTTCATTATTATCATTATCTAGGATGAAATAATTAATTCTTTCTATAATTTGATGTTTGATCCATTCATTCTTTAAAATGAGGTTATTCAGTTTCCAATTTGTTCTGGGTCTATATCTCCTTGGCCCAGTATTGCATATAACTTTTATTGCATTGTGATCTGAGAAAGATGTATTCACTATTTCTGCCTTTCTGCAGTTGATCATTAGGTTTTTATGTCCTAGTACATGGTCAATTTTTGTATAAGTTCCATGTACTGCAGAGAAAAAGGTATATTCCTTTCTATCCCCATTCAGTTTCCTCCATAAGTCTACCATATCTAATTTTTCTAACAATCTATTTACCTCCCTAATTTCTTTCTTGTTTGTTTTATGATTCGATTTATCTAGATGTGATAGCGGGAGATTGAGGTCTCCCACTAGTAGAGTTTTGCTGTCTATGTCTTCCTGTAATTCTTTCAGCTTCTCCTCTAAGAATTTGGGTGCTGTCCCACTGGGTGCATATATATTCAATATTGAAATGACTTTATTGTCTATGGTATCTTTTGGAAGGATAAAGTTTCCTTCCTTATCTCTTTTAATGCTATCTATTTTTGGTGCTGCTTTGTCTGAGATAAGGTTTGCTACCCCTGTTTGTTTTACTTCAGCTGAAGTAAAATACATTTTGCTCCAACCTTTTACCTTTACTCTATGTGTATCTCTCTGCTTCAAATGAATTTCTTGTAAGCAGCATATTGTAAGATTTTGCTTTTTAATCCACTCTGCTATTTGCTTACATTTTAAGGGAGAGTTCATCCCATTCAAATTCAAGGTTATAATTACTAATTCTTTATTGCCCTCTGTGATATCTTCCCTCTGTTTGTATTTTTCCCCCTTTCCCCCCTTTTATCCATATTCCCCCAGTCTTTTGTTTCTGAGAACCATCCCCACACTCTCCCCTCTCTTTCCCCTTTCCCTTTTCCCTTCCCTTCCTTTTGTTATTTCCCCTTATTTCCCCCACTCCCCTTTCCTTTCTCCATGCACCCTCCCCTTTCCCCCTTTTAATATTTGAAAGGTTAGATGTTTTATAAGTTAACTGAGTAAGTATAGGTTGACTTTAAGCCAAGTCTGATGAGAAGAAGATTCAGGTGTTTCTCCTCTGCTCCCTTCTTCCCCACTATTACCATAGGTTTTTTGTACCTCTTAGTGTAATGAGATTTACCCCATTCAATCCCATCTCTTTCCTGTCCCCCTTTTTAGGGCGGTAGTGTTTTTTTAGATCCTTCTATCTAAGTCATAGAAAATTCTGAGTGTCTGTCCCTTCTAGTTCTGTATATTCTATCAAACAGAGTCAAAATTCCTGAGAGTAGAGTCTTTCTCCCAGATGGGGTTAAAGCCAGTTATACCCCATTAGATAGTAGTCTCATGGATAGGTCATGAATGTCCATCATTTCTGGCTAGATATATTCTCTTTGTTAGAGTTACATTTCTCAAGGTTTATGAGAATCTTTTTTTTTTACCCCCATGCTGGGATATAGCCAGTGTCAACTTACTGGAATGCATTTTTTTTCCTTTTACTGCCCCCCCTTTTTTATCTTTTCATGTGTCTCTTGAACCTCCTGTTTGATGTCCAGATTTTCTGTTTAGCTCTGGTCTTTTCATCAGAAATTTTTGGAATTCTTCCATTTCATTAAATGTCCACCTTTTTCCCTGGAAGAGAAGGCTCAGCTTTGCAGGAAAGTAGATTCTTGGCTACATTCCAAGCTCCCTTGCTATTCAAAATACCTCGTTCCAGGCCCTTCAATTCCTTAAAGTTGATGCAGCCAGGTACTGCGTGATCCTTACTGTGGCTCCTTGATATTTAAATTATTTCTTTCTGGATGCTTGCAGGATTTTCTCTTTTATTTGATAGTTCTGCAGTTTAGCCACAACATTCCTTGGTATTTTCATTTTAGGATCTTTTCCTGGTGGGATTGATGTACTCTTTCAATAACTACTTTGCCCTCTGATTCCATGATATCCGGGCAGTTTTCCATCACTAGATCCTGTAATATTAAGTCCAGGCTTTTTTCTCTTCAATGTTTTCAGGAAGTCCTATAATTTTCAGGTTGCCCCTCCTCGATCTATTCTCAAGGTCAGTAGTTTTGTTGATGAGGTATTTTACATTTGCTTCTATTTTTTCTATTTTTTGATTTTGTTTAACTGACTCTTGCTGTTTCATGGAGTCATTAGTTTCTGTAGACTCCATTATTTTTTTGGGGGGAGGAGTTTTCTTCATTAAACTTTTGTAATTCCTTTTCCAATTTGTCAGTTCTACTTTTGAAAGAGCTTTCCATTTGACCAACTGAGGTTTTTAGAGGAATTAATTTCTTTTTGCATTTGCTCGTTTGAGGATCCGAGAGAATTATTCTCATTTTGTAATTGTCCAATTGATGATCTGAGAGATTTATTCTCCTTTTGTGTTTCTCCAATTGTAGTTTCTAAGGTTTTGTTTTCTTGCTGCAAAGTATTAATTGTCTCTCCCAAATTTTTAAGCTCCTTCCTTATTTCTTCAAGGAAGTCTTTCTGTGCTGGAGACCAGATTGTATTCTCCTCAGAGGTTCCGGGTCTCTCTGAGTTCGGGTCTTTCCCTTCCAGGAATTTTTCTATGGATTCACCTTGCCGCTGACCCTTCTTCATTATGCTAAGACCTTGAGTTGGGGGGGTGGCTGGTTCACCTGGGCTTGAGATAGCTAAAGGCTTTACTGAGTGCAGTTTCTCTGGTTGGCCAGTAAGAGGTGCTGGTTGCCCTCTCTGGAGTGTCTTTGACATTGGTTGGGGGGCCTTCTCCCTTTCCCCAAAGGCAGGAGTTGGAACTATTGAATTCCTTTGCCTTCAATCAATGGTGGGCTTTACCCTGGCCTGAGGTCATTCCTCAGCTGGGCTGGTTCTTCTGCCACACACCTGGGCCTGAGGCAGAAGTAGTTTGCCTTTGTTTTGGGAGAGGCCTCTGTGCAATGGAGGCGTGCCCTCAGAGTTTCTCAGACCCCAGGAGCCTAAGGATGGTGTCTGCAGCTCTCCTGCACCAGAACACTTCCCCCAGCCTAGTCCCCGAGCTCCAGGGGGACAGCACCAACACCAGTGCCTCTGTTTCCCCACGGACCCAAGCCCCTTTTGTCCAGCCCCACTGCTGATCCAGCAGGTCCGGCTCTCGGGCCCTCAGACTCCCGGTTCCAATTCAGCTGCCAGTCTGGCTGATCCGGGGCTGATCCTCCCTCTGAGCCCAGACTCACTCGCCCAGATTTGTCCAAGGCTGCTGTGGGAGACAAATCCTGAGATAGATGTTCTTTCTCCTGGTCTTTCTCTCTGAGTTTTGTGGATCAGGTTTCTTCTAAGAGTTTTGTTTCATGTGATAGATGGGGAAGAGATCAGGAGACTTTAGAACTGTGCCTGTCTTCTCTCTGCCATCTTGGCTGGACCCAACTGCATGTCAATACCAGTGCAGTATATGTTTCTTCTCTACTTTCTTTTTTCTTAGTGTGGATGGTTACAGTAATTTTATTTGAATGACTGAGCTGTAGTGAAGAGATTTTATAGCATTCCAGGTTCTGAGCTATTCAAAAGTTAAGTGAGAATGAGAGCATTTGGAAAAACTAAGCACTGATAGGAACTCCTTCTGTAGTTGTTATCTTCATTCTCAAAGAACACCAAAACATCAAGTAGGGGATGGCCTGGCATAAAGTCACCAGTCTCACTTTCTCATACAGGTCCAGTGACCAGATAAAGATTAGGATGACTGGAGATGACCCTGGATGCAGTGATAGATCTTGCCCTATTGCTAGGTCTCTGTGACTCATGAAATGCTGATTCAGTGATTAAGGCTAGGTAAGAGAGAGAGATGAGGCAGAGAGGCCAAAAATGATCATTTTTGCATAGTCAAAAAAATCAGGCTGAGAGGGCAAGACTTCTCTTTGTTGGTGACCTAGTTTAAGGAATATCATAATGCTTCGTCAGTAGCACATCTATTATTTGTATGGAGAAAAAGAGATAACATTAAAAAAGACAGGAAAACAGTTTTTTCTCATGTACAGATTAAACAAAACCCTCTTACCTAAAGTCTTATTTACACTATTTATCTATCTATAACATACACACACACACACACACACACACACACACACACACACACAATTTAATTTATCCTCTGTACCAATTTGTCACAAAGTTACAAGTTGAAGGCCAGAATTAATGAGGCTTTACCATGAAAACATTCATGGTCCAATATTTTGGCTTTTATTCTTCTCCATACTGTAAACTTGATCCACAGAAACTCATAAACGTATATAAAAAGTATATCCTAACTATTTCACCATTCAAATTTTGTGAGGAAATTCCCCTGAAATCTTGCATACCTTCTTATACCTTTAATCTTTCCTGGAATACAGATTTCTTTAAACTATTCCTCAAAACTCATTTTGGTTTCAATGAGAACTTCATTTCCCCTTAGTTATCCTTTAGGAAAAAACTTAAGCATTTTTGCAACTTGAAGGAGGAGAAAAATCTTTAGTATATAAGATGTAAAACACAGGTTACAGATTTATGATTAAAGATAGGTTTGGAACACATGGGTGATTATTCAAGCTACATTTTCAAAGGCTCATAAGATCTTTACGCATGAAGATTTAAATATTTTAACTCTATCTTGATCACTCCTTTGCAATATACACATTGAAAGGATAAGTGAAAGACTCATTACGACATGTTTTAGTGTAGATGAAATAATTTATTTGTGAACACTGATACTACTTGCAAAATAAAATAAACTATTGGATTGAATTAAGAGCACCTTAATTCAATAATAAGAAAATCCTGTCTGAAATATCCAGATACCTAAAACAAGAGTTACTTCACTTAGGCACTGAATTCTATGGATAATTTTTATAATCATTCAGCTGATTATATACTTATGGATAAAATTTGATACATTTGTACCCACTGAATCTACAAGCAAGGAAGGTTAAATGATTAATGCATAATTGGTATTGTTAATCAGAATTTCTCAAATTGATTAAAACAGAAAAGGATGAAAGCTATTTCTAAATTGAAGACTATCATATAGTTCAGTTCAGGAGACAGTCATTATCTATCATTCCTATAGTCAGCTTTGCTAGAATGAAGCATATGTAAGGGAAAAGAGTGTGTGATAATGCTGGAATGATAGTGTAGCATCAGTTTATGGTGACTTGGGAGGTAATGTTAAGAACTATTAATATTGGTATATGGGCAATAGGCAACAATTGAAGGCCCTTTGGTCACTATTTGACCAAATCTATACATAAGATAAATAAACAGTAGGTAAGAAAGATTGAGGATAGAAAGGAAATGATAAGATTGGATGAGACTAAATAAATTTTCTAGGTAAGAGGTAAATAAGATTCAGTTCTAGGGTGGTAGCAGTAGGAAAAGCAAGGACAAGATATATTTTAGAAGTAGACTAAGAGTACTTGAAAAATGACTAGATGTGGGGGGGGGGGGATGAGAAAGAAGGAAAAGTCCAAGAAAATACAAAAATTTTAAATACAGATGATTAGATGAATGACAGAACCATTGATAGAAATATAGAAATCAGACCGGCGATTCAGTTTTAAAAAGAAGATACTGAGGAATGGCTAAGCAAACTTGTATATATATTTACATATGTGTATGTATGTGTGATGGAACACTATTGTTCTATAAGAAATCATGAGGGATGAGATTTCAAGGAATCCTGGAAACACTTGCATAAATTGATGTGGAGTGAAGAACCAGAAGAACACTATATATACTAACATGTGTGATGATTAACTATGATGGACTTGTTCATTTCAGCAATACAATAATCAGACAATTTTAAAAGAATTGTTCAGGAAAATATCATCCATATTGAGAGAAGGGACTGTGGAATTTAAATGAAGACAAAAGCTTATTATCTTCAGTTTTTAAAAGTTGTCTTATTTATTATATATCATTTTTTTCCCTCCCTAATGCTTTCGTCCTTCCATTTGGGTTTGATTCTTTTCTTACAACATGATCATTATGGATCAATTATACAGCATTGTTACAAATGTAAAGCCTATATCAGATTGCTTTCTGTGGGGGGAGGAAGAAAGGGAGAGAAAAAAATACAAAACTCAAAACCTTGCAAAAAATATTGGTAAAAACTACCATTGCATGTAGTTGGAAAAACAGAGTATCTTAAAAAAGTGGTTTTTTTTAAAATAAAATATTACTTGTGTCATTCCAAATATAGGAAAGGTACATAGAGAGGGATCGGTCTAGACAGTGTTTTAATCAATACAAGGATTTAAGATGAAAGTGCTAGGATATCCCTGGCTTTATTAAGGATCATTATAGGCTTTTTTGGTTTTATTTTGGTTTAGTTTGATTTTTTTTTTCTATTGGGAAGACCCAACTGATTTGGTCAAACTTAGCTTCAATACTAGTCCAGTATTCCTTGAGACACCCTAAACAAAAGGACTTCCTCTGTCCCCCTGCAAATTGTTC
The DNA here is from genome assembly GCF_037893015.1 of Macrotis lagotis. Taxonomy (NCBI): domain Eukaryota; kingdom Metazoa; phylum Chordata; class Mammalia; order Peramelemorphia; family Peramelidae; genus Macrotis; species Macrotis lagotis. Next base: position 112,172,895 of record NC_133666.1, on the reverse strand, counting down.
CTGACCCAGATGTATTTCTTAGCATGGAAATTTGTCTTGTTCTCCCTAGTTTTCTATAAGCCTGTGCCTCCTCGTGAGATGGAGAAGCTCTTCTTCATAGTGGATGAGTGGAGAAAGAAAAGGGTGGGGAAAGGAAAGGGTGAGATTGGCAAAATTGAAAAGAGGAGCCTGGACTTAATGACTTTTCAAAGGATGGGGGGGGCGGTCAAAGTCTCCCAAGGTTGTCCTTCAGAGTAAAGTTTAGGCTTAATATAGGTGGGGTTCTAGAATGACAAAGTGACAGGTCAATGACTTGAAGATAAAGAGAGTACAGGATGAAAGGGTAAGGATTAATGGATTCTGCTGGCTCAGGTGCCATTCTCCACTCATTTAGTAGCTCCAGATGGGCCCTTAAATAATAAGCTGATAACAGCCATAATCTCCTCATCCAGCTGGAGTTGCTACTGCTGTTATTGAGAGCAGAGGTGGAGAAGACCTTGGCCTAAGCATTCTTCCTTGCGAATTTCCCTTTTGTTGGGCTTCAACTGGAGGACTAAATTGCTCCCAGGACCACTCTAGTATTAGTATTTGAAGATCCTATTTATTGAAGGGGTGGAGGAAAATAATGCAACATTCTATCTCCTCCTAAAATTCTTTCTTTAATGGAAAGAAAGTTTCAATTTCATTCTCCCCTTTGGACAAGACATTAAAACTCTCACCTAAAAAGGCACTTTCCTGAATCTCAGAACACCCTCCAGCGATTGATACCTAGGTATGGTTCTATCCCCAGAGAGGCTCATAAATCTTTTACTGAGGGATTTAAAATCCTCTTTTTCTCCTATTAGTAACTATTCTCCGAACTTGCTGAATTAGAGTATGCAGATCTCTCAGCCTTTAAGGCAATTGTCATCCCCTCTTTCCCACACACAATAAATAAATTGGAGAATATTGGAGCCTTTAAATTAACAAAAGGTTAAATATAATGTTTAATGATTTCCCTTGCTGATTTTCTGACTGACATCACATTTGAGTAATATATCATTATATAAATAGCCCTCTGATGCATTATTGTATTATTATTATTATTATGGGAGGGTTGTAGCTTGGAGGCATCTATTTAAATAAGACTGCAAGGTCCCAATAGCCTCAAAATAGCAATATAAATGGTATGTTTTATAGGTTTGCTCTACTAGAGGCCACAGTAGTTGAAACAAAGCAGGTGGCTTTAGGGATCCTTTTTCTATTGACTCACCAAGCCTGAGGCATGAAAAGCAAGTGCTTGGATTGTCAGATTCTGTCATTATTAGTAGCCAGTGGATTTTAATGAATGTAATGTGGTTAAAGTTCTTATTGTCACTACTCATTACTGTTCAAGTTAGGGAAAGGAAAAGGGGAGATTCATGAGACATTTTTAGTCAAAAGAACAATAGACTCATTTTCCAACTTGAAGGTTTCATCTTCTCAATAAAAATCTCAACCATTGGAATTTAGTTTAAAGTTCTAGTTGTATTAGCAAAAAGAAAATGAAAAGTGGAGAAATGATCCAATGAATCTGTTAGTGTAGTCCATATGGACATTTCAGTTTAACCACCCCTTCTCCTTGCATTTTTACAACTGTGACTTCAGTCCTAAGTAATTATTTCAATTTCCAACTTCTCTTTTCCTATAAGAATGGATTTAGTCTATGTAATAATTTAACCCTTAAATAGATTTCCACCCCTTTTCACCATCTTGTTCCATTTGTTAGAAATTCACCTCCTTTTGACTTATATGGAATAAATATATATGGAGATGCCCTTGGGTTCTCTAAAGCTTTGTCATTTTCCACTATGATATTCTACTGAAATGGAAAAGCTTCATGTATAAGTATGACCACATGCTTATTTTCTGAGACTAAAACTAACTAAATTTGGAGAAGTCTATCATCTTATAAAAATACATAAAACTGAGTTCTCACTTGTGTTACAAAAATTAAAAGTTTAATAATACATAATTGTTTCTAAAATCTTTGTTCTTTCTTAAATCAAAGACCTAATAAATATTCCTCAAATAGAAGTCTTAGTCAAAATACAGAAAGTACTTAATTTTCCAAAGAAAAATTTTTTAAAAGTAGCATAATCAACATGTTGTGTCCCTTGGATTCTTCTATTATTTTGGCCCAAAAGTTGACCCTTGGAATCTTCTGTGTTCTCACTGGAATGCTGACTGAGTAGGAGTTGGGGATAGAATGGTGTAAGATACTATGTTCTGAGAACTCAAAAAACATGGTAGTTATGATCATATGAGAGAAGGGAGTTCGTTTTACAAGATAGAGTTTAAGGTGAGCTTGACAGAAACCAAGAAAGTGAGAGCCATGGGTTAGAAGAACATTCTAGGAATAGTGGACAGTTTATGCAAAGGCAGGGAGATGGGAGATGGAATGGGACTTTTGAAGTATGCAAATTAACCATTTTATCTGGTTCTGGTTCATCTGGTTTATCTGGTTCATTCTACAAATGAACAGAGGAAAGTAAGTATGAAAAGACTGGAAAATTGAAAGGGTGTGATACACATATCTTTAAATGTCAAACAGAGAATTTTATATTTGATGCCATATGGAGTCACTGAGTGGGAACTTTACTGTCTCTTTAGGAAAGAAAAAATTTTCCAATTGAGTGGAAGATGGATTGGAGTGGAGAGAGATTGGAGTAAGTGGTGGCCTATGGAGATCAATTAGAAAACTAAAGTTATCGAATAGAAATATAATAAAAATCTGAACTGGAATGGTGGTTGAATGAATAAAAAGAGATACAAGAAAAATTGTGAAGGTTAAAAAAATCATAATTTGATAATGACTCAGCCATGTGTAGTGAAAGAGAAACATTAAAGATGGCATAAATGTTGGGAGTTGATTGAAGAATGGAGTTGTTCTAACCACCTCTGAAGACTGGAAGGTTTGGGGCAAAACAACAGTCCTGCTTTAGACATAGTACCCTTTAGATTCCTGAACTATAGATAGAAAGATAGATAGATAGATAGATAGATAGACAGATCAACAGACAGACACATATATGCATACAGATAATAATAGATGAATAAACAATATAAATCCATATGAATATATGTATATGTATGTACATGTATATTTATATATATACAATACAATACATATATACATGCATGCATACTTCTAATGTACATGGGTATTTGTGAAAATGTTTTTTGTATATTTGTGCATGTGTTAGTATATGTGTATATATTTATTGTGTATACATATATAAAATACTTTTTAAAATCTTTGTTGCTATTTTATCCACTTTCTGCTGATAAGAAAAGGGAAGTCCATAGAATTAAGCATGGATATTAGAAAGAACACCGCATTTACAAGTCAGAAGATCTGATTCAAAACGTATTTCTCTTTTTTTTGTGAGAAAATAAATGTCACTTGACCTTTCTGTCATCATCTATAAAATGAATGGTAGACTAAATGGCATCTATACTTTGTTCCAATTATAAATCTATAATTTAAAATAAAATATCTTGTCATAAAACTAGCACAATCTAAGAAATTCTCAGTTTCTATATGCTACCTTAAAAATTCGTAAACATATTCAATATGAATATCAATGTCCCTTTCCAATATGCAGGTTGCATATCTTAGGTGACATGCATGTGTTTCACACTAAATCTCCCTAGTAGTAGTCTGGAAAAATAGTACATAATTTATTTGTTTATGGTGACTCCTATTTGGCCCAGAAGACTTAGTGAAGGCCACAAAATATTCTAAAGCTAATGCATTTGCAGCATCAGTAGAAGTGCTAGACAATTTGATTCCCAGTTTAAGATCAGTTAGAATTATTCAGCTTGGCAGACACTAAAAGGATTTTCAATGTTATACCTCTAACTTAACCAACTTTTTGTACTGCTTTTGTTAGCAGCTACCAACAGCAAAGCACTGATGAATTGCAGAATCCTACATGTCATTTTCATAATAATGTTATCTAGTTTCATTTTTAGAAACCAAGAATAATGGAATTGAGTGAGATAAAAAAATGAAGGGCAAATAAAGAGAAAGGTAGATGTAGAAAATTGTATTTAGCATTAAGTATTATATATGAGACCCAAGATCACTTAAATATTTAGGGGGAAAAGCATTCTTTTCTAGGTCAGATTAGTATCATCTTTCTTTTACTCTGACGCCATTTTACTACTCATTATTATCACCGTCTGGAAAGGTAAAAGAAAAATCATGCTCCCAGTGGAAAAAAAGGAATGGAAAATAATTAAGCCCAAAGTCAACTGTTTGAATGAGAAAACTAATTGATTAGAGGGGCCCGAGATTTTAGGAGTTAAATCCTCTTATGCTTCCCATGCTTTCTTCAAGAGAATTTAAGACTTGAGAAATAAAATGGACATAGAATTTGAATTCGCATAAGCTGAACTAAAGATTTTTTTTTACTGACAAGTTCAAATTTTATTTAAGACTACATGTTAAGTTTAAAGTTACTAAACAAGTCCCTTTCCTCTTTCTTTGTATTCTAAAAAAGCATATAGGTAGAACAATTTTCTCCTCTTATATTTGTTATCTAAATTATATCTAACATTGTTAGCTCCCTTTTTAATGCAACTTTTCTTTTTATGAAATTAACAAAAAACAACAAACATGAACATTTCAGTGTTTATTTTCCCTAAAAATATAACTTTAAGTAAAACTAGGAATATTTCTAATGCCCAATTTTAAAATTCATATATGAAATTTAACATGGTAGCTACAAAACTTCCCTTCTTGACTTTATCCTCTCTTCTGTCTTCCTTCTCTTTTTTCAATGTTTCATTCATACACCTTTATTTCTTTCTTTTAACACTACATCTACCTACCAATACCTGGTTAAATTTCACTAAAAGCTCCAAATTATAACAAAAAGAGAAATCAAAACAAAATGAATCAAAATATTGACCAAGTTCAAAAATGTTTCTCTCATTATTCATCTATATTCTATCATCTCCCTACCAAGAGGTTGAAAGACAACAGGCTTCTGAAATCATTACTGATCACTTCATTTCTCAAAGTTCTGAAATTTTTCAGAGTTATTTTTTATTCACATGTGCTCATTTTAAAATTCTTTTCCTGATTCCAATTACTTTGCTATATATCACTTGTGGTAATTCTTAAGTTTCTCAGAATATAGTCCATCATTTCTTTTATCACATCAATATTGCTATACATTCATCTATCACAAGCTGTTCAACCAATATCCAAGTGATTGACTTTGTTTCTACTTCTTTGGAGCAAATAGTGTGTTACTTTGCTATGAATGAATATTGATGTCAGTAAATATTTTGTATAAAGGAATTAATTATCTCTTGGTGATATTGAATCTAAATGAAGAACTGTAATTTAATTTAGGCACCAAAATAACAAAGGACAATCTCTGGAAATTGAATAAAGAATTTTATAGTGGGGTTTGGGTAAGTATATTAAGGACATTATATTTGACTAATATGTAGTATAATAGGTTATGAAATGTAGTTGAACAGACCAGCTACTAAGTAATTGTAACTTGAATAGGTACTGAAAAAGATGAACAATATATGAGCCCAGAACTAAAAAGAAAGATCAGTCAGCCATGTATTTTTTTTAGTTATTTTTTTTGCAAGGCAATGGGGTTAAGGGCCTTGCCCAAGGCCACACAGCTAGGTTAATTATTAAGTGTCTGAGAAAAGATCTGAACTCAGGTACTCCTGACTCCAGGGCCAGTGCTGGCATGTATTTTTTGACAGTTATTCAGTACTTTCAATGATTTCAACTGTAAATTTCCAGTATGTTGACATCAATATTATTATAAATTGGTTGTGAAGTTGAGTCAAGTCAAGTCATCAAGCATTAAAAAAGAAAAAAATCCCTGCTATATGTCAGACACTGTGTTGGGAGATACAAAAAAAGGTAAAAGATCTTCTATAATCTTGTAGAGAAACAAAAATTACCTACACAGAAAAAGCAACTAAAAGAAATAGTTGTAAATTGATTGTAGTATATTACTAAAAGGTAGGTGGCACAAGGAATAGGGCATGGATCTGGAGTCAGGAAAACCTGTCTGACTTTAGATGCCAGGCATAAGATCCCTGGGCAAGTCATATAACTGCTATCTACCTCAGTTTTATAAATTGTAAAATAGGGATAATTATAATGCCTACTTTAGGTTTGTTGTGAGATTAAGCTAGGTAATATTTATAAAGCACAGCAGAGTTATCTGGCACATAGTAAGTGCTTAATAAATGCTTATTCCCATCCTGTCCCAAAAATTAGAGGAATGGAAGTATGTCAATGAAAAAGAAGTTGGGCTGTTCATATAGCAAGCATGAGAAATAACAAATAGACAGCTCAGGTACAACATTGATATCCATACAGGTAGAATCAAAGGTCTTTGATATATTGACTATATGCTTTGTAGAATATTCCTATGTGGATAGGAATTATTAGGATGACAATGTAGTATGATCTGCATTTGTGGAAGATTAGTTATGCCATAAGGTGACAAATCCTCTGAAATTTCAAAGAAATATTAGTCTTAAGTTACATACAGTAGAGCCTATAAAAGAAAATACATAATAAGCAGAAGTTTTCAATTAGACATTCAGTATTCTACTGTAATCTTATACTTGTCTCCTAGATCTATTTTGATTTTATTGGTAACATCTCTTGAGATATACTTTTTTATCCTGAATTCTATGCAGACTATCTATTAATATAATTAATGTTCCTATCTTAGATTCAAAATTCAGTATGAGGGTAGCAATAAGGAAATGAGGAACATAATATTAGGAACAAATTCCAAACAGTTGTCATAAGAGGTCATGATCTGAGTAGTCCTACTTTTCTTTGATTCCAGTCATTGCATTTCTGTGTACTATTTACTGGATATGAGTTACTGTCATATTGTTTTCTTTTTGGAAGTGGCATGATGGACAAACTCATACTGTGTTTCATAGTGGAAGAAGATGAGACCTCTACACCCATCAGGTTGAGAACTGATTTCATACTTCAAATATATGTTCTGACTGAGGATAGTCCAGCTGTGTGAGATGGCAAGACAATTTTATAAAATATGTCCAATAGATCCATGATCTTAATTTCTGCTATATTTATCATTTACCAACTAACACATTCTTACTGTAAATGATCAAGTCTTCCTTCAATATAAGCTCCTGTAACTCCATTTGTCTTCAAGTTAAATCAGGATATTTCCAAGTAGTAAATAGTGCTTTAATGACTACTAAATAAATGTCTCAAACTTGCCTCTCTTTTGAAGAATGCAAGTGTTTCCAGTGTTTAAATAGAAAGGACCAGATGCACCTGAGATACATAGGGTATAGTTCCATATTTATTGGACATGTTTTGGCCCTGTTGGGGGCTAATGGATCTCACACCATTTTCACTTTGGTTCTACCAAAGTAAAGAAAAGTTTCCTTAAGAAAATAAAATCAAATAATAATAATAATCTAAGGATTGTTATCTTAAGATGTATCAGGAGATGCTATTCTATGATATCAGATACCAGAAGTTCCTAGAATATATGAATTATAGGAACAGGGACCCAGAAAGATCAATAAACTTTTTTTAAAAATGTTATGACCTAGTATGACCTAGAACAAGTCCTAAAAGCATTTGGGGACTCCTTTTCCTCAAAAGCAAAATGAGAGAGCTAGACTAAATGGATTCTAAAGTCCCTTGCACTTATGATGTTCTTTCATTTTTGGTTAAGATTGAATTCAGTCTAGATTCAAGTGACTCTACAAATAATGAAATCACTTAATTAGCATTTCAAGTCATACCTAAAAGAAAATGAAGAGGTATATGATAGGCAAAAGTGGAATGTAACATTACCAAAGAATCAATCAGTGAAGGAGTTGAGAAAGGAAAGAAATATTTATTGAGGCTATTCTGTGCCAGATATTACACTAAACGCTTTACAAAATTATCTTATGTGAATCTTGGATCAAACCTGGGAGTAGGCACCATTATCTCCATTTTCAGTTTGGAAAACTGAGGCAAGCAGAAGTTAAATGAAGTTCAAGTGTTACACATCTAGACATCCAAGGTTTGGGAGTTAGATTTTGTACTGCCTCTGGGACCAGTTCTCTATCCCCTGAACCATCTGGTAACCCAATCAACAAAGATTAATTAAGTACTTGAAAGTATAAGAAAAATGAAACAATCCCAGTTCTCAGAGTTTTCATTTTTATTTGTATAAGTATTGTAAAGCATATTATCAAACATGCATATGACTAGAAAAAGGTATGGTCTAATCATCTGGAAAGCAAAGAACATTCAATGAATGGACTGCATGCTTCACTGCTATCCAGTTAGAGTCATAGCCTTTAGAATGCTAAGTGGATTTCCCCAGGGGAAGATTTTACAAGAGAACATGGATAAAAGGATGAGAAGGCATGAATGGTGATCCTTAGAGAAGATGCCTACATTTTAAGTTGAAGACTCCATTTTATCCTCTCCTATTGTACTTTTGAAGTATTTGTTGATTTAATTGTGAATGAAATACAGGCATAGATTTCATATTTGCCTTTCCTAGTAAGTTATTCAGAGTATTCCTGAATATTTCCCTTGTCCCAGTGGGAGTTTGAGAGCTTACTTCTGGCTATTCACAATTACAGGGGCTTACAATGAGAGGATAAAAAGTCCCCTAACTAGTTGCTGGGCTAGAAGTAGGCTTCTAAAGTTCTAACAGTTTAGTAACCAATCAGCTGACTCTTCATCTCCCACTGTAGGCCCCTGAATCACACACAGTTGGCCAGAAGTAGGGTCTACATGGTTGACTAGCAGCAGAAAGAAATATCTAAGAGCTCTGTACCACCCTTCAGGAAGGTTAAATGTGAGCAAGATCCCAGATGCAGTCATATATATATATATAAACAAATTATCCTCATCTATACCTGCACAAACTTGTCAGTCTCTTTCCTAATACATGGCATCCAGAACTAAAAACAATACTGTTGTTATTATTTACTGTACAATTGTGTAGGGAATAGTAACTAAATGATGATGTTTTTAGATGCTGTGTTTAGCATTATCCCTATTAATATGGGTATGCATCTGTTAGCTTTTGAGCTATTATATCACACTGCTATTTCATTTTGAATTTGCAATCCACTGAAATACCTCTGCTCTTTGCTCATAATGTTTCTCATCTCATTAGATGGCTTTAAAAAACACACACACACACACACACACACACACACACATATAGGACTTATGTACCCTATTAAATATTGCCCTTAAACTTGGAGTGTATGGGGTGTTCAAGGAGCACTAGCACCTCTGGTACCAAGTCCTTTTCAGGGCTGTTCATTCACCTCTGATGTCCTGTCTTAATTAACTCTCAACTGTAATGGAGAAGCTGGGGTATGTACAGTGGCCACACCCTGTTAAAACCATTTTGACCAATGTGTTAAACCACATTAAAGGTAACCAACAGACTTCAAACCCATCAGTGATTTAGAAGGATATCTACCTTAAATTAGGTATTTGAAGACTTCCTTCAGTGCACTGGACAGATGAGAACAATTTGTTCTAATGACTAAGAAAGTGGTTGAAGCAGACACTGTAGAGCACTGCTCTATCCCTGCATATTGCCAGTAGTTTGACTTTTGTCTTACTGCTTGACTTCTATGATTCCAGAAGAGGTGAGGCTGACTACTATGTGCAACTCTACCTCACTTATTTTTAATTCACAAGCAAAATGAATAACACCCTGTGATTGTCTTTGATCCTCTTTGAAAATGAAGGGGGGGGGCGCGACTAAATGGTGAAATGGATAGAGCACCAGCCCTGGAGTCAGGAGTACCTGAGTTCAAATCCGGCCTCAGATACTTAATAATTACCTAGCCATGTAGCCTTGGGCAAGCCACTTAACCTCCAATGCCTTGCAAAAACTAAAGAAAAGATGAAGGATGAACAACTTGCTTTATTCTATTATACCCACAATTCTACTATAGGAAGACAAGTCTTTTATTCTATAATTATGGTAAAGGAAGGAAAAGTGGCTTAAGAATAACAAATTAACAATAACATTTCTAAATCACTGACCTAAACAGTGTTTTGTGGAGAAAAAGGAAAGATCATTCAATCAAGCATTAATAAGCTACCATATGCCAAATATTTTGCTAGACACTGAGGATATAAAGACCAATAATTTTTTAAAAACCTGTTTTCAAGGATCTTATTCAAAATACATATATCTGTGCCTATATAGTATGTATGTATATATATATATATATATATATATATATATATATATATATACTTATATAGAGGCATGATAACTATAAGCATAACAGAAAGTAAATTCAATGTAGATAAATTTAAGTTGGTTAGAGAGTCAAGAGTCTTGTAGTTGGGAGGATTAAGAAAGACTCCATGTGGATGAAAAAAAGACAAAGTGATTGAAGTGGGGAGAGACTATAGGGTGGGAGTAATAGATGCTAAAGGAAAGAGGAAAGAAGACCAAAATGCGTCCTTACCAATTATTATGCATTTTTGTTTAATTCTGAGCCTTGGGTAAGATGACCACTGCTGTAAGACAATGAATGGATTCAGGGAAAATTTTGTCCCTTCAATAAAACTTGAGAGAGCAGGCTGTTTTTCAAGGAGATTACACCATATTTGTAAGAGTTGCATATTATACTGAAAGAGTTCATGCCCTTTACAATCAAGGATGAACTGAAATTGCTGAGAATCAAGCTCATTATCTGATTAAACTTGACAACACATCTGTGAAAGTGACTAAGAAGCAAGAATAATTATTCCCATTTTCTGAACAGGTGACCCTGAAAGATGGGAACAGGTTAATTCTACTGAGTCTATAACATTTGAGCACTACTTTTTCTCATCTAGGGTTGCTAGGTTGTACTGAACACCCCACGATGCTCACAAATGTGGGAGCATTTGCTACTAAGAAGAAGCTTATCACTTTTTCTTCAAAGATCTGCTTTTTCAATACTCTTCAAATTATTCTGGTGACAATAGACAGGTTTAATTAGGTCCTGATGTATCTGTCACACTTCTCCTACCATATGCCTGGCCAGAAGGCAACAAAATTAGTTTCAACAATAGGAACAGTAGCAACCAGAGGCTAGTAGGCTGAATTAGACAAAGAAGTGACAGGGAGCAAGATAAGTCAAAATTATTAGAGTATACTGAATATTAGAAACCTGAAATCTTGGATTCTTGAATACAATCTCCTTCCTATATGATGAATTTTGTAAAATATTTCAAAATCACTGATCAAAATTTACTTCAACCCAGTTCTCTCATTTTATATACAGTATATGTATATATATTTTTGTATTTGTGTGTTTAACAAATAATAGGTACATTGATATTGTGTCTACTAAGTGCCAGACACTGTGCTAAATATTTTTTAAATATTAGCTAACTTTATCATAAACAGCTAGGGAGGTAGGTGTTATCATTGTCCTCATTTTAGAGCTGAAGAAACTGAGACAAATAGAGGTCAAGTGATTTGCTCAGGGTCACACAACTACAAAAATTCTCAAGCTGAATTTGAATTCAGGCCTTTCTGACTCCAGACTGAAAACTAGATAGGCACTGGATAGTCACTGTTCTTCCTCTCTCATCTCATCCAGTTTAATCATAATTTTTTGTGCCTATCTTTTGCAAAGCTGCCAAAATATTTTTATTTTTTCACAGCGGTTCCCTGTTGTTCATGGGATAAAATTACAGATTTCATTACCTGGCATTTAAGGGTTTCCCCAATAGGGATCTTATCTAACTTTATGATCTTATTTCACATGATTTCATCAAAAATGTTATATTACAAGGAAAGTATGATTAACCATAATCAACATTCACTATATTCAGTGCCCTTTCCCCCACCGCTATATACTTATGCAGAGTATTCTCTCAACATCTCAACTTATTGAAATATTTTGTTTTCAGGGTCAAGATAAATTACCATATCTCCCATGAAGACTTCCCTGATTTCTCACAACTGAAAAATATCTTTTCAGATTTTTTAGATCCTTTACCTGAGTTTCCATCATAAGCTATCTTGTAAGTATATATATATATATATATATATATATATATATATATATATATACACACATATATATATGTGTGTGTGTGTGTGTGTGTGTGTGTGTGTGTGTGTGTGTGTGTGTGTGTGACAACAATATCTTTCTCATTAGGCTATAATAAGTTCCTCAAGTTTAGTAAATAGGAGCTAGGTAATGTATTGTAGACTGTCTGATCTGGAGTCTGGAAGACAGCCCCAGGCCTTCTTAACTCTGTGACTCTGAATAAGATACTTCAGCTCCATATGTCTTAGTTTTCTGTAAAATGGGAATAATGATATCAACTACTTCTTAAGGTTGTTGTTAAATGAGTCAATATTTGTCAAATGTTATGTTCCATCTTGGGTACATGGTAGGAACTTAATAAATGTTTATTTCTCTCCTTTGTTTTTATCTTTATATTTTTATAAATTGCAGAAAAGATGTTTCTACACTAGTAGAAATAGTTTGTGTTATCAATAAAATTATACATTTACTCTATCATTCATTTTTCCCTAACCTCCCTCCCCCCCAAAAAAAGTCCCCATCATCATTCAGGTTCTGTCAACTGAGTTTTTCTTTCTACTTTTTGTAGAAAATTTTTGGAGGAAATCATCAATTTCCTTAAAATTTTCAGTCTGAAGCAGAAACAGTTCATTATTTTGTCTTGCTGTTCTAATTTTTATTTTATAATTTTATTTATTTTATTATATAATTTTTATTTTAATTTTATTTTTTTCCTCTTCTTTTAAATGAAATTGACTAATTTTGCTAGCCTTTCTCAAAGATTCAGTTGTTAGTCTCATTAAATCAATTGATTTAATTTTATATTCCTCAATGATCTTGTGAAATCCATAGTATAATTATATTTCCCACATCTTACAGATGAGGAAACTGACTGACAAAAGTGAAGTGACTCCCCTAGGATCAGTGTAACAACAAGGAACAATTCCAGGGAACTGATGATGAGCTAGTAAGTTTTGGAGCTGAGACATGAATCCACTTCAGGATATGTCACTAATCAAACAAAAATTCTCTTATTTTTGCTCCTTGCTTATTGCATCAATCAGATTTGTAAAATCCTTCAAAATTGTTTTCTTCACAAAACTATTATTGTTATTATTATTATTGTTGTTGTTATATAGTTTGTTGTTTTTTTTTTTCTCCCAAGGCAATTAAGGTTAAGTGACTTGCCCAGGAGCTGTGTCAAGTATCTGAGATCAGATTTTAATTCAGCTTCTCCTCCTGTTTCCAAGACCGATTTTCTATCTACTGAGCCATCTAGTTGTTTTGACTTTTTTAAATATTTTGGCTGTGAGACACCGTGAAAGGCCAAAGGAATAACATGAGTTATCTAAATTTTTGTCATTTGAGGACCAGTCTAGCTAAGAGATTTGTCACAAACTCCTACTTTATTAAGGTTTTACTGATAGTAGCCAGAGAGAAGGAAATAAAGATTGAAGGTAAGCAATGAAAGTGAAAAGTTACAAGTAGTTTTAAAAGTCCATGGTATTAGCTATCATTGGCCTTCCTTAGAAAAGGAATGAAACAAGGTCTTCTTTTGTTCTTGGGATTCAGCTCTCTGTGTGAAAGAATCACAATACTTAGATTTAGAGATCTTACAAGCCATCTGGTCTATTCCATATCTGAACAAGAAATTTCCTCATTTTAACCTAACTTGTTAAATATTTACTAATAGAAAACGAAAAATCCCAGTCCTCAAGGAGGTTAATACTATTGGAAAGATAAAAATGAATAAAAATAAGCTTAGTACAAATATAACAGGGCTTTCGAATATACCCCAAATACCTAAAATGGCGGAACCTATAGAGAAGACACCAGAGACTTCAGAAATAACTTTCTAAATAGTTGTGGCTGGGAAGCAGTCTCTTTCTGTTGACTTTGCACCTGGAATTTTTTGTGTCTTTAAATTTACCTGTTGCATTGCTTTCTAATTTAAGCAATATTAGAGATTAAAGATCCCAATTATTCATAACAGAGATACTGAGGAGTAAGTTGTAGGGGGCAGAAGGAGAAGGTGGACCCAGAAGGCCTCCTTTCCTTCCCCTTTAGGCTTTGAAGATCAAAGAAATGGTTTTAGAATTTTGGACTTGCCAATTCTAGGAATAGGGAGTAGAATCCCAGGCTTTAGAACTCTAAGTTGAATGTTTCTACCAGTAATATAAAGGAAAGCCTTGACAAACCAGGGTCCTCCTACACAATTCTTCCTCACTTCCAACAACTTTGAAATTGGAACTTGGCACAAATAAAGATATGTAGGAACTGAACTCAACTAAGACCTTAATCCTTCATTCTTACTCATTTGATTAGGGTGGCTTAGGGGGTTATGATCACCTCCAGGTGTTAGAGGATATACCTGTTTCTTCTTGCTATGCTTTAAAGTAAATATTTCTTTTTATAAGTGGATCTTTTCTTTTTGCAAGGCAATGGGGTTAAGTGGCTTCCCCAAGGCCACACAGCTGGGTAATTATTAAATGTCTGAGGCCAGGTACTCCTGATTCCAGGGCTGCTCTATCCACTGTAACAGCTAGCCACCCCTTAAAAGTGGATCTGACTGCAAAGTGCTTAAATGGAATTGTAGTGACTTTTCTCCTAAAATTGGGGAAATAATCATTTAGATTTTGAGTTAGTGACAATAAGACACATTCAATCCTCAAGAGGATCCTAGGGAAGAGGAGAATTTTAATAAATTTGCTCTTTAGAAAGTGAGAATCATACAAGAGGAAAATAATCTCTGGTGGGAGAGAGAATTAACTGGGGAAATATTCATGAAATGGATGTCAGCATCTTTGAGAAGGTCTATTTCTTAGTGGGAGAGAGAGAGAGAGAGAGAGAGAGAGAGAGAGAGAGAGAGAGAGAGAGAGAGAGAGAGAGAGAGAGAGAGAGAGAGAGAGTCTATATTTCAAGTCGGACTTGTGCCGAAATGTAGAGGTGATTGATTTTGTAATAAATTCAGTGGTTTGATTTGTCCAGGATAAGGAGTTTATGAATGGGATTTGTAAGAAATAAGATTAGAAAAATTGGTAGAAGCAGAACAAACAATCCTTTCATATCACAACCAAACACTTGAAGATGTATTTATTGTCTCCCTCCAATTGCTCAAAAACACTAATTTTTTAAATATAAAATTATTTATTTTTCCAACTATATGCAAAGTTTTCAACATTCATTTTTGTAAGATCTTGAGTTTCACATTTTTCTCCTTCCCTCCCCCCTTTTCTTTGACAGTGAACAATCTAATATAGGTTATACATGTACCATCATGTTAAAAATATTTCCATACCAATCATATTGAATGTCATTAATTCTTTCATTAATTATTGCTTAGTCATTTCCAGCTTGTCTAAATTCTATCTATAATTTGTCAATCATATTTCAACACAATACTCTAGATATGATCTGATCATGGAGTGAAGTTATTCCTTCATTCAATCATGTCAAACTCTTCATGACTCCAAGGATCTATAGCATACTAGTCCATTTTATTTCACCAAATTCATATTCATTGTTTCTATCACACTTATCCATCTACTTCATCCTCTGCCATCCTTTTTTCTTTTTGACTTCAATCTTTTTCAACATCAGGTTTTTTTTTCCCAATAAATCCCTACTGCTTCTGGGTCACTATCTTGTGGTGGAGAAGTTTGTTTAGTTTAATGAAACCAAAAACTATGCCATGCAAGATAGACAGTTTATAATAGGAGTTATTAAAAAAGGTAATACACTGAGAAGGAAATGGTAAGCAAATTCCATGGATAGTATTAAAATGAGGGAGTTAAAATGAGCACTATTTTCTTATCTTTTTCTGAATAAGGTCTCTTAATGTTTCTTAACTATTTATTTTTGGTTGTTATTTTGAACTTTGAAATAAAAATATCAAGAAATATCAAAAAAAATAATTTGACTGAGGCTGAATTTAGATTTTTAAAAACTCCTAAAGTTGCTGAAGCATAGCCATAAACTAGTTTGAGTAACATAAACCTGTTGCTTTGTTTCAACCTGATCTTGGCTATATGACCAAATGAGTCTGAAATAAATTTGCATTAAGTCTGGTGGGATTATTAGTCACTTCCTGAACCTGCTTCCTAGTCTTATTTTTTCCAAAAAATTAATCTATTTTACTTTTTTTTAACATTCATCTATATGTGTATGTATATTTTAAAGTTTTACAAAATTTCCTTCTACTCTCTCTTCCCACCCCCAACCACACCTCAGTGATGACTATTGTACAGATTAACATTGTACATATATATTTTTGATAAACATGTTTACATATTAGCCATTTTCCATATGAGGAATTAGGATTAAGGGAAAGAGATAATTTTTATAAAGTGTTCATCAGATTCTGAAGGGGTTTTTTTTGTTTTTTTTTTGTTTTGTTTTTCTTCCTCTGGATTGGGATAACATTGTCCAAAGTCGGTCTAATACAATCATCATAGCTCTCTGAACTGCTTAGAGGAGCTGCTTCCACCAACGTTGATGATCTCACAATATTATTGTTAAAGTGTACATTGTTCTCTTGGTTCTGCTCCTTTCACTCAGCATCAGATACAGTAAGTCATTCCATGCTTCTCTAGAGTCTGATGATTTATGGTTTCTTATAGAACAATAATATTCCATTGTATTCATGAACCATAACTTGTTTAGCCATTCCCCAATTGTTAGACATCCACTCAATTTAAAAAAAAGAGCTGCTATTAATATTTTGGAACATAAGAACTTTCCTATTTTTTATAATTTCTTCTGGATATAGGCCTAGAACTGGAATTGCTGGGTCAAGGGGTATGAAGAATTTTATTGCTCTTTGGTCATAGCTCCACATTCCTAGTCTTATTTTAATGTGGTTGGAAATTTTATTAAATAATCCCAGAGTGTCACTATCAGTACTGTAATTTAATCACTATCAATAACATTTCAGAGGACCAGTGATGGATATTCATATATATGTATATGTTTATATACATGCATATATATGCACACATATACATGTAGATACATAATTTCATTATGGTATATCATATATTGCCACCAACACTGCCACACTAATCAGATATAACTTACCCATCAAGGCAATATGTGAGCAAATTGCAAAGAAATAACAAAGAATCAACAGGAATGGGAATACCCTTCACTTTCATTCTCCATGTAGCTAGCCATTATGAACAATCTATATTTGATTGCTTTTCCCTTTGATGCCACATATTTTGGAGTATATGTCTTAAAGTTCTAACATGTATTTCAACTATTTTTCTGTAGTAAAATAACTGTTCTAATTTACTCTAATTGTTCCTTTTAGTTTTTCACTGTAATAAAAACTTTTTATTGGGGTATCATTCCCTATTGCTGTAGGAACACAGAGAGGAGTATAGAGAAAGTAATCTTGAACTTCAGGAAGTCATTCTCAAGCTGTTGCAGCTTCAACTTGCAAAGTAAAGAGCATATAGTCCAGATAACTGTCATACCTATTCTGAAATTTATAGTGTTAGAAAGTTAGATAAGTCACTGAAAGATTGAGTAAATTGTGGCCAGGATATCACAACGAGTACATATCAGAGCTGTAACTTGTACCCAGATCTTCTTAGCTTCAAGGAAGATTCTCTGTTCATTATATTAAGCAGCCCTACACACATCTGTACATAAAAACAGATGCACAGAATTTATATGTACATAAATATATGCACATAGATGTACACACACAATACAAATAGTGGTAATCATTCATATAAGTTCATGTATACACATGCATGTTGTTACACATTTGTTGCTATAAACACATGTTTTTGTTTATCTGTGTATGCACATGTGCATATGTATAATTATGTATTTAGATGTATTTTCTGTCCTGAAAAAAACTGAAGGCTTTGTACAACCAAGACAAGTAAACACTTGCCATGTGGTTATATTGGGTTCTCCATCCTAATATGGTCATTAGCAGACAAGTAAGGGGACAGAAGAGCATAATCTTTATGGCCCCCTGTCTTGAAACTATGGTCATGAGTGCAGTGATTGAGGGGAAAAGATTGTATTTATCCACAGTGGGAGGTTGGAGGAGAGCAAGACAAAAGTAAGGAAGACATGATTGCTCCATTTCTTTACCTGAGAATATGGGATAAGTATATATATATATATATATATATATGTATATATATATATATATATATATATATATACATACACACACACACACGGGCAACTTCTCTCTAAGTAATATCTTATGTAACAATGATCTCATATGCCTCCACAGAGATTTAAGGAAAAGTTTCTCTGTTGTCTTAAACTTCTTTTTACAGCTCAAATGTTTTCCTCTGTGCTAAGCTATTTACACTAAAGAGAAAACTAAAGTGCACTAAACAGCAGATAACCATTATGTAAGCAAGCCAGGAATAGGAACCAGACAAAATACACCCAGTCATCAGGACAAACAATCTGATAATGACAACAATTAAGGGAGTAAATAAAAGGTTTGTTGTCTATAAAAGCTGGGCAAACAGTTTTTCTGGCTTGGTAGCAGCAGTTCTATCAAACAAAGAAGATTCTGTGAAGTAAATTAATAAATACTTTTGTTTTTATTTGGTGCCTAAAGCTTTATTAGTATTAATCTCTAGTATAGTTGAAATGTTTAGCCAAATACCAGAAATGTAACCCTATGTCCTAAATAGAGGTGTTAAATCTATTTTTGGGAAAAATACTCCAATGTTCCTCATTAATGCCCTATTCATTTTAATTTATTTTTCCATACATCAAAAATCACACTAACTTTTCAATAGAGTATGGTAAATAATAAGGGATGCCGAGTTACCATTCCATAAATAGACTGAAAAGGCTTTATTTTTTCATAAAGAATAAACAAATGATAGTCCCACTGCTTGTCATGCCTGGGATGAGTTCAGTATTGTTCAGCAATCAATACTGTCTCCTCTTCCCTTATAACAATTGAAATTCCTTTGGGAAAAGTCTTGTTCTACATTTGGGAACAAGGAAACAGGATTAGAGAACTCAGTTACTTGGAGAAAGCTTTAAGAAGGCATTTGACAATGGAAATGCAGTAAAAGGAATTTTATAAGAGATCAAAGCACTGGAGAAAACTTCACCTATATCACAATTTTGATCAGAACTGTCCTAATGTTTCCCTTATAATATGATGCCATTTAGAACATCTCTGTACTAGTATACCAACTTGTGCAGAGATTCAGTGCTTTATTTAGAATAATTTACATTTATTAAAGATTTGGCTCACCAGGGCAGAAGTATTATAAACTACAGCTTGAAATCAGATTTATGAGCTTAAAACCTTTTTTGTAAAAATGGCAACAAACTATTACTGGCTCAGGTAAGATTGCCCAAAATTTAAAAAGCAAACATCTTAAGATCCCCCATAAAGCTTCTCCCTTCTACAGTATTTTTTCTTTCACTCCTAACTTATCCAGTTACCCTTCATGCCTATACATATGTCTTTGAGGCTTTTCCTTAGAAAATTCAATGTCTGTACAATCACTTTTCAAGGCCATTTCAAGTATTGGTAACAGGATTGATGAAAACATTGGCCCATAAATTCCTTCTGTTTTAACATCTCTGGAATTACAGTTATATCCTAGTAGTCCATTTAAGAATTCATATTGAATCTACAAATGAACAATATGATTCTTTTAAGGACTTTATCACTACTAAACAATATTGTAAGTCATATATTATAATGTGACTAAAATGTGTGAATTATTTTTTGAGATCCCATACTAGCAGAATAAGACTTTAATCTTGGGTAATAAATTGGGAAAGAAATTAAAGGATGCAAATGTTTGTAGCCACTATATTCACTTTGTGTTTTAATAGTTTTTAATAAAGAATAACTGAAAAATGCTTTGAATACACACATATATGAATATATAATTGTAAGATTTTTATTGAAACAAAATATTTCAAATGTTATTTCATTTTATATTTTTACAATTACATTCAAAGATAGTTTTCAAAATTCATCTCTTTATAAGTTTGATTTCCACATTTTTCTCCCCTTTTCCCTCCCCTTCTCCACTACAGTAAGTAATCCAATATAGATTATATATGTAAAATCCTATTTAACATATTTTCAGAAGTCATATGAAAGAACAATCAGAAATAGAAAAGAAAAAATAAGAAAAACAAAACAAAACAAGTTTGAATTTAAAAATTGAAAATAGAATGCATTGCTTTGCATTTAGACCACAATTTTTTTCTCTGAATGTGGATGGCATTTTCTATCACAAGACATAGTTGATCATCACATACTGTTGCTGTTAATGAGTACAATGTTCTCCTGTCTCTCCTCCCTTCACTCAGCATCAGTTCATGCAATCCCTTTAGGCTTTTTGGAAGTCCAACCTCTCATTATTTCTTGCAGAACAATAGTACTCCATTATGTGAAATATAATATTGGAAGTACTATTATTAGTAATGGAAGGGAAGAAGTTTAGAGTATTGTAGAGATCAATCAATAAAAAATTTGTTAAGTGTCTTTTGTGTGTCAGGTAGCTACATGGTGAGAATAAAAAAAAAAAGACAAAAAAATTCCCCTTAAGAAGCTTACTGTAAAATGGGAGAGAAAACAAGCAAAAACTAAAAAAATGTTAAATACTTAATAAAGATGAAATAATAAAAATAGGAAAGAAACTTATATTAAGAGGGTTCACCTTTCTACAGAAAATGAGATTTATTTGGAACTCAAAGGAAGACATGAAAGGTAGCAGGCAAAGTGGGGAGCGAGAGCATTCTCAGCATGAGGGACAGTCAAAGGAAGTGCCAGGAGCTGAGATATTAGTCTCTTGTTTGTAAAACAGCAGAAGGTCAGTATCATCAGTCTCAAAAAGTACATAGCAAGGAGTAAGGGACAAAAAATTAGAGATATAGGAGAGGACTGGGTTATTAAATGCTTTGAATGCCAAGAAGAGTATTTTTAATTTGAAACTGAAGGTAAGAGAATCACTAGAGCTTATTGAATAAGGAAGTGATATGATCGTACCTTAGCTTTAGTAAAATCACTTTATTGACTGATTGGAGTAAGAAGTGACTTGAGGTAGTGAGACCCACTCACCAAGCTGTAGAGACCTTGGCAACAGCTTGGATATGAGGTTAGGAAAGGGATGAGAGATAATGGGTTGAGGATGATTTATGATTTACAAGTCTGAGAAATTAGGAGAATATTAATGCTCTCTACACAAAAAGGAAAGGTAGAGAACAGTGGAAGGCTTTAAGAAAAAATTAGTGAGTTTCATTGTGAACTTTCTGAGTTTAAGTATGAACCTTAGAGACAGTCATGGCTTCTTTTTCATAGATATTAACTATCTTTAAGAATTATGAGTTGCAGTCAAGTTACTGATCTTAATCAGAAGAGAGTTTTTCCACACTAGGAATTCCCACATCAATAAAATTACCCAAATGAATCAAAATAATAACGAGAAAGTTGTACCTACTTTTTTACCCATTAAAGAACATTTTCATGTTTAAATTGTAGTAAAACAATATCATACAGTTTTAACAATATTTTCATTTTATTACTTTTATTCTAATGTACCAAATTAAGAAATTTTCAAGAGAAACCAATTTGTAATGAAACATCATAATCCATATTTCATTCTTTTGTTCATCATCTATCTATTCAGCAAGAAGTTATTGTCTACCATATACAACACATTGGGGGTACAAAAACAAAAAGAAAATATCTCTGCCCTCAAAAAGTCTATATTCTACTGGTGGTGTGAGAAGATAATGAATAACAGAGGAATAAATGCAAAGTATATGCAAAGTAAAAGGAAGGTAAGATAAAACATGATCATTTGGGGGGGGGATAGGTTAGGAAAGGTCTTATATGAAAGATTAATTTTGAGTGGAGTACTAAAGGAAACTAGGAATTCCCATTTTTTTCCTCTCATTGATTTCACCATAAGATTTTATTTTTCCATCTTTACCCTTTACCTTATCACTCAGGGAAATATATTTCTCTTTCCTTATTCCTTTGACCATCCAGTAATCACTTTTATTATTTCATTATTATTATTCCAATGGCCCTAATGACAACCAGATACTAATTGAGCACCAATATTTAGCACATGTTCTAGAGCATTTGCACTAATTAGCCTTAAAATAAGATTTAGGTTTTAAAAAAGGGTAAAGTCTGCATTAATATTGATTACCATGCTAATTAGTCCTACTAGTAAAAGTAGACTTTTTTGATCTACTGCAATTAATACATGAAGTTTCATTTTAGTGTTATGTTAAGATCAAGAGAATTTCTAAAGTTTAGGTATTTTTCTTTCATAATTCAAATCTATCTAGTTTAAACTCATTAAAATGGTTTAGTCCCTATTTGCTAGGTATATTTGCTCAGACAGAAACTTTCTAGTGATGTAGAAAATACCTGGAAGCAAGTATTGATGTCTTCTTTAATACACATCATGACATACACCCTTAGTTGAGGGCCCCTTTCAGCCAAGCAGCTATTACATGATAATCATAATACCTAAATCCATCAGGCTATTATGTTCTTTTTCAGAATGAAATTGAATTAAGTGGAAATTATCAATCTTCTGAGTTGAAGTGAGTCAAAGTGCTCTTCTAGCCCCACTATTTAAATGACAATGAGCATATTATATACTTTCTAACTGGTTTTGTTGCTATTTAATTCTTTCAGTTGTATTTGACTCTTCATGATCCCATTTGGGATTTTCTTGACAAAGATACTGTAGTGCTTTGCATTTTACACATAAGGAATAGAATTAAGTGACTTGCCTAGGGTCAAACAACTAGTAAGTGATTGAAGGCACATTTGAATTCAGATCTTTTTGATTCCAGACCCAGAGCTTTCTTCACTGTGCCACCTAGATAATTATTTAAGAGCCAAAAAATCTTGAGACCATTCATTTTAATTCTCCCATTTTGTGAGTAGAACCAAGAGAACAATGTACATACACATCAACAACAACATTGTGAAATGAACAATCTTGATGAAAACTCCTCTTAGCAGCTCAGAGAGAGCTAGGACAACTGCATTAGACAGGCTATGTCTATTTTATCCCCATCCAGAGGAAGCAAAGCAAAACAAAACAAAACACACTCAAAAAAATCCAATTATTTAGAATCTGATGAACAGCCCTCTGCCTCTGTTCTCTGAATCCAGTGGAGCAATCACCATCCAGAAATTCAACATGTTGATTTTGAAGATCATTGCAAGAGAGATCATGTGGAAACCCCACCATTGAAGTTGATCTCTGCACTTCAAAAGGTCTCTTCAGAGCTGCTTTGCCCAGTGGGACTTCTACTGGCACCCATGAAGCCCTAGAGCTTCAAGACCCACTATATGGGGAAAGGTGTCTCAAAAGCAATTGAACACATCAGTGAAACAATAGCAAGAAACTCAATATTGTGGAGCAGGAAAAGATTAACAAATTGATGATAGAGATGGATAACTCTGACAATAAATCTAAATTTGGAGCAAATGCCATATCGTGAGTGTCTCTGGTTGTTTTTAGGGCTGGGCTGCTGAGAAAGGTGTCTCCTTGTTCTGCCATATTGCTGATCTTGCAGGCAATGAAGAAGTCATCCTGCCAGTTCCAGCCTTCAGTGTGATCAGTAGTGGCTCCCATGCTGGTAACAAGCTAGCAATGCAGGAGTTCATGATCCTCCCTGTTGGAGCAGCAAACTTCCAGGAGACCATGTACATTGGAGCTGAGTTCTACCACAACCTGAAGAATGTGATTAAGAAGGAATATGGACAGGATGACACCAATGTAGGAGATGAAGGTGGCTTTGCCCCTAACATCCTGGAGAATAAAGAATCTCTAGAGCTGCTGAAGGAAGTGACTGGCAAGGTTGGCTATACTGACCAGGTTGTAATTTGCATTGATGTTGCTGTCTTTGAATTCTTCTAGTCTGGGAAATATGTCTTGGACTTCAAGTCTCCTGATGATCCCAACAAATCCATCTCACCTGCCGAGCTTGAGGACCTTTACAAAAGCTTCATCAGAGACTTATTCAGTGTATCTATTGGAGATTCCTTTGACCAGGATGACTGGGCAGCTTGGAAGAATTTTACTGAAACTTGAGGCATTCAGGTTGTAGGGGATGATCTCACAGTGACCAATCCCAAGTGCATTGAAAAGGCTGTGAATGAGAAAGCCTTCAACTGCCTCCTGCTCAAAGTAAACCAGATTGAGTCCGTGAATGAATCTTTCCAGGTGTGCAAGCTGGCCCAGTTCAATGGGTGGGGAGTGATGGTTTCCCATCTTTCTGGGAAGACTGAAGATATCTTCACTGCAGACCTGGTGGTGGGTCTCTGCATTGGGCAGATCAAAACTGGGGCCACCCTGCCAATCTGAGCATTTGGCCAAGTATAAGCAACTTCTCAGAATTGAAGAAGAGCTGGGCAGCAAGGCTAAATTCGCTGGAAGGAACTTCAGAAACCCTCAGGCCAAGTAAGCTCCATGACTATGAAGCCTCAGATCTAGTAGGTCACCTCTGTAGAAGTCCTTCTCCAAAGAATGGGCAGAACCAAGTAATAGACCAGTTTTGTTTTGGGGATGGGGGTCTCTGCTACTTAACTCTACCCCTCTCCCACCTTTCTGTGTTGTTCTCATTGCTTCTTTAGAACTATCTTATCAGAAACTGTACCTGATCATTTTGTCCTTTATTGGAAGACCTTATCTTGTGATTGGACTAGAATGATCTGTTCTCACCCCCACCCCCAGTGTTGATATGCAGAGTCATATACTTGAGATGCAGCCCGAACAAGCCCACAGGCCAGATCCTTTAGTGGCTTCTATGTGTAGAATACAAGTATTCAGTAATCCACTGGGGAAAAAAGAACCTGATGAACACTTTGTAAAAATTATCTCTTATGTATCTCTTTTCCTTAATCCTAATTCCTCATACCAAAAATAACTAATGTGTATATACAATGCTAACCTGACTATTCAATGTTGAGGGAGTGGTGTGGGAAGAGAAGGTATAAGGGAATTCTGTAACTTAAAAATATACACGTGCATATGAATGAAAATAAATAAGAAACATTAAAAAAAATCCTCCCATTTTGCAGGTGAGAAACTGAGACACAGAGAGATTAAGTGATTTAGCATCATGTAGCTAGGAAGTGTCTTGAATCTGGGTTTTCCTAACTCAAAGTATAATATTAGAGTTAAGACATCAAAAGGACCTTAATCTACTCCAAGCCCATTACTCTACAGATTTGGAAACTGCAACACAGATGACTTGACCAAAGTTACAAATAAATATGGCTGTCAGAGCTCCAATCCAGGTCTTGACTCCAAATCCAAGTATTCACTCTTTGGTCCAATGAACTGGCCTTTTTCTGTTCCTTATATGCAAGATTCCATCCATGTGCTCCCTCTTCACTTGTATATCTTAAAATACCTACTTTCCTTCAAAACTCAGACCAAGTGTCAGCTTTTAAGTGAGACCTTTTCTGATCCTCACTAACTGCTATTGCCTTTTATTTATTCTATTTATACTTATTTATAAACAAGTCTCTCTCAATAGAAAATAAGCTGCTGGATGAACAAGACTTTCATTTTTGTCTTTAATTTTCCATCCTCCAACACAATGTTTGGCATATAAAAGGTGTATAATAAAAGTTTATTAATTGATTGACTTTATAATATAGTATTTCTTTGAACAACCCGCTGTCTTCTTGATTCTCATCATGGTTGACTTAGGTGGTATAGTACTTTGGGATGCTTGGGAGGCACCATTGTTGCTGAACTGACCTATTAAATACTGTAGCCCATTTAGTTAGCAGTACAAACCAAGTAACTATACCAGAATCAGATTCTTTTTCATTCAAAGTGACAGCTGAGTAAGATTCATCCCTACTTTATTATTCATGGGTTTTCTCAAAGTTTTTGGTTGACTGCAACTCTGGCTGTTCAAAATAAAATACCTGGTTTTGTAATCTATAAGGCCAGTTAAAATAATTAAGTTGATTGTACATAAGAACAGAACTCAGACTCAGTCACAATTCCTTTTACTTGAAGCTTGAGTCTTTTTGACTTGGCTTACCTCTTGATTTCTCAAAGGTTCTACCAGCTTATTCTCAAAGGTTCAGAGTTCAGAAAAACTTCAGGATACCTTTAGTTAGTATTAGCTTTAAAAGGATAACATAACTGACATTACTTGCAACATTCCAGCAAAGGATTCAGTGGGTGTCACATACACAAATCACAAAATCTATTCAGTCAATGAAATCAAGTAAGGAACTATTGCCAAAACTCCACAATCACAGGTTTATGGATGAAAGGCGGAAAGATTGTAGACACACAAAAGCCTGAACAACTAGGTCCATAGCTAGACGGTGAAGTGAAAAGAGTTTCAGTCTTATGAGCAAGATCTAATTTCAAAACTACTTCACATTCTTGCTAGTTGTGTGACACTAAATGGTTATAATAATAATAATAATAGGTTCTATCCTACAAGCTTATTATGAGGATCAAATAAAATGATATACCAGATTGATGGAAAGTATGCTCTATGATTTAATAGAGTGACAGGTTCATATGGTTCTCTAGTTATGATATTTAGGCATGAATTTGAACCTTGATTCCCTGGAACTCTATCAGTACACTTTTAAGATTCTTGCTTCAATGGAAATTTGGCTTTAGTTTATGTCTCCCTCTGAGTCAATGCCTTAAACTATCACCAAAGAGAAACATGATATGCTGTTGTGACCATGGGTCCTCTGAGGACTAGGAAAGTGGTGATGTTGTGTTTATGAGTTGTCAGAGGTAATTAGAAGATTGGGAAATAGTCTGTGGGAAGAAGAAAAAAGGGGGAAGGGAATAAGCATTTATTAAATGTCTGGAAGGTGCCAGATACTGTGTTAAGCTCTTAACAAATATGCCACTTGGTTATTGAGAAGTGGACTTTGCTGTGAAGAACTAGTCCCACACTACAGCAATTAAACTCTCATCTAAACAGGTGATTCTGAAATCCTTTTCTATCAATAGAGGGGCACCTGGGAAATATGTTAAAATATTCTCAGGTAGCACTTAATTAGAGACAACCTTCTCATTATTTCTTTTCAATGCTTTTAAATAGTCCAATGAGATGGCTGACATTTTGGAGGGATGATAAAATTTATACAGCCAACGTTTTATGCCCTGGTTCTGTTTTAGCTGCCATAGCCCCAAAGCAATATATATTTCAGTCCTTGAAAGCTTTCAGTTCTACTGCTGCTAACTGATTTTTGTGTCTATTCAAGATCTACATAGCATTTAGCTGAATTTACTGTCTAAATGGAACTGATGTATATTTGTAAATGATAAATGTATATGAAAACTA
This sequence comes from Macrotis lagotis, assembly GCF_037893015.1. Lineage (NCBI taxonomy): Eukaryota > Metazoa > Chordata > Mammalia > Peramelemorphia > Peramelidae > Macrotis > Macrotis lagotis. The sequence goes on along the minus strand of NC_133666.1, from coordinate 112,145,505 downwards.
CAGCATCCAATTAAGTGAGTTAGGAAAATGTATACAAATGGCAACTGATTAATGAAAAAATAAAATGAAACTCTTTAAGCCATCCACCACATTCATTTGAAAGAGAATTTTAGTCATTAGCCTCACTTTCTTCTCCAGAGCCATGTGGGTTCTGTAGCCAGATATGAGTCAGATTGATACAGGATTAAGTAATTTGTTCAAGGTCACACAGCTAGTAAGTGTCTGAGGTCAGGTCTGAACTCAGGTCCTCCTGACTTCAAGACCAGTGCTCTACCCACTGTGCCATCTAGCTCCCCCTTGTTAATACCCATGGACATCTTCAAAGAATAATGTTTTAATTAATGGAAGGGGATGGTATATTTCAGAAGTGAAATTAACTATGTAATATTTTCTCCATTCAAGTTCACTGACTCTGAAATCTTTTCTAAGTCAAGAATTCCTCTTTAAGAGATCATAGGGTATAAACCCAACTTGCTTTTTAACTCAATTAATTATTTAAAAAACAAGCAATGTTATCACAAAAATTATAAAATAAAAATAGAACTCCAAAAAATGCATAATCAAGCAAAGTAAACTTATTCATTGGACATGTCCCAGTGACTCAGTGTGAATTTTGAATCCACCTCTTTCTCAGGAGGTGGGAAGCATGATTCATCTTAGGTGTACTGAAATTATATAGCTTGTAATTTTATTAATTGTATATTCTCAAGGTTTTGAAAATTAATTTTTCTTTATAGTGTTATTTTAAAATTGTTCTTTTGATTCTGCTCACTTCACTCTTAACAAATTCAAACAGTTTTTCCCAATCTTCTCTAAAATCATTTGTTTATTTTTTAATTATTATCTTTGGCACATGCTTTTGGTATGGAGTAATGATTTTTTGAGTCCACCAAATCTAGACTCGCTATTAAATTGTTAATTATTTATTTGAGGAGACCCAACTAACCTCAACTTCCTTCATATTCTCCCAATGTTAGTTCTGCTCCTGATTCAAATGCTTCATTCTTTTTCAACTGATCCTCTTGAGGTATAGTCTATATTCTCAACATCCCCTTCACCCTCCTCTGAATCTACGCCAATTAGTTAATATTTTTCCTAAAGTCAGTTGTCCTAAAGGACATTCAATACTCTTGATATAGCTTGAGAAGAAAAGAGCATAGTCAGAGTATTCTTTTTCTTATCCAGAAAAACGATTCTCTTATTTCAGACTAAAGTGATGATATGAGGATGCAGAACATCATGCTAAGTGCTTTATAGTTATCAACCCATTTGATCCTCACAGCAACCTTGAAATATAATTATTATTAACCACATTTTACAGATGAGGAACCTGAGGCAAACAGGTTAAATGACTTGCTCAGGTTTGCTCAGCTAGTAAGTGCCTGAGGCTGGATTTGAATTTAGGTCCTCATGACTTTAAGTCTAGCAAGTTATCCACTGTACCACCCAGCTGCCTTTATTAGTGGCCTTTCCACACTAGTTTCTCACATTTGAGTGGCTAGAACTCCAAGATATTTTTCATATGCATTCTTAACCGGACTCATCTTTGCCATCCTACATTTACGGAAGTTGAGTTTTTTTAACCTAATTATATGATTTTACATGTCTCTCTCTCTTCAGTTTCGTATATTAGATTCATTTGATCCTTCTAAATTGTCCAGATCTTTCTAAAGCCTGATATATCATATGGCATGCTAGCTATTGTTCTAATTATATGCAAATTAGTTAAGAATGCCACTTCAGGAGGTTCATTAAATGGAACACTACAGGTCGTTTTGTCAAGCAAAAACTGAATGATCTCAGAAATTTTATAAAATGAATCTTTGCTTAGGTATGGCTAGATTAAATGACCTCTGAGCTTTATTGAAACTCTAAGATATTATGATTTGGGGATCACCAATTGATATAAAACACTTAGAGAAAGAGTATGGGACCAGGGAAAAGAAGTGATCTTTATCTAATCTTTATCTTGCCAATGACCTGTGAAATCTCCCCCCTAACTCTATCCCAGGAACTTCTTCCCCCCCACTTTCCCTGCCACATATGAAACACATATGGACACCTCAGACTGCTGAATGAATAAATTGTTTCTCTCTCTCACCTCCTAAGCCTCCAACCATCTTCCTGGTCAAAGTCTCAGCAACCACGTCTTAGTTATATTTTCTCTACCTTTTAATTTTAAACTGCAATTTTTCTCAATATTAAAAGAATGCTTTATTTATCTAATAATTAGATAAATTAGATTTTAATTTATCTTATCATGCAGAATCCTTTTATGTTTCAACTCTTTTTTATGTTTTTTGGCAAGGCAATAGGGTTAAGTGACTTGCCCAAGTGCCTGGGGTTGGATTTGAATTCAGGTCCTCCTGACTCCAGGGCTGGTTACTCTATCCACTATACCCTCACCTAGCTATCCTTGTTTCAACTCTTACATTTGGAGGTGTTTCTAAAATCTAATAATCTACTCAATTCTCATAGTCAGAAAATTGACCCCAGACTGCTTTGTTTTCTAACTAAGAAATTTTTTGTGGGCTTCAAGGTTATTTTACTTAATATGATTTCTATTTTTAAAAAAATTAATGTAAATATGGGAGGTTTAATCATTATAAACAACACTTCTGTAGGATTTTAGGGCTTACAAAATACTTAACATATATTAACTATTAGGATATTCAAAGCAACTTTGTAAGACAGGTGGTATTATTTTTATAATTTTTTTAGGAGATAAAATCAAGACTGAAAAACTTGAGTTCCCAGTACCACAGCTGTTAAGTATCGAAGGCAGAATTTGAACCCAGGTCTTCTTGATTATAAGTCTTACACTCTATTCACTGCACTCTTTCCCTTATAGGGAAAGTCTTCTACTCTTAAGTCCTTACCCTTTAATATTACCCGGATGCTTATTTATTTTAAATTCAATCTTTGATAAGACATTTTTTTTTCTTTTTAAATTTGAATACCAAGCCCTAGCCAGAGAAGCTAGGGTAGGGTTATGAAGAATTCCAGTGATTTGGCACCTAACTAAAAATTTTTTTTTTGCTATACCTTGATCTGTGACCATTGTTAAATATTGTTAAATACTATACAATCATATTAAGAAGCAATCTGAAAGCTAGGTGGTGCAGTGCCTAGAGCACCAGCCCTAGAGTCAGGAGGACCTGAGTTCAAACCCAACCTCAGACTTAATAATTACCTAGTTGTGTGACCTTGGGCAAGTCACTTAACCCCCCTGCTTTAAAAATTAATATATATTTTAAGTATCAAATTAATATTTCATGGGTAAGTTCATGCCAATGGCAGATTAATCTTTCTTTCTGGTTTTGTCAAAGTGCTAATATTTTACATCTGTAAATGCACATTTGGGCCTTTTCTATATTTGGAATTAAGAAGACATTTATCCTGTTGATCAGCAGGCTAGGAAAGTCCTTTATTATTAGTTTGCTCCCCTAAAAATTCACGGTGCCAGATGTTTTTTCTGCTGCAAGAAGAATTGCTAGAGGCCATAAGCATTCTCTTTGGTGTCAGACACATATAGTTGTGTTTTGGGGGCTTTTGTCTTTATTTTAGGATTTTCTGTGTAGATGTACATTCTGATACTTCAAGTAAAATGCAGGGAAGCTAGTGGTTCCTGCCTTGTCTTTGCCATTCTCTCTAAAGATTAATTCAGGAACCTTTAAAAGCAAGGCTACATACTGTCCTGATCAGAGTCTCAGTAATAAAAGTAGTTCTGATGTATATAGGAGTCCCTGGAAAAAATTGATATTATTAATAATAACTTGATTAATTGATACTAATACATTATAAATTTCTTTCCTAAATATCTCTTTTGCTTAGTATTCTATGCTGGAGAATGGGAAATTTTATTAGGATATGGTATTAATATTTCATCAGTTTTTAAGATGCCTACAAATGACAGAAGCAAAACGTCTTGATTTCTGCTCACTAAACTAAAAAAACAAAGATATCAAAGACCCATAGTCAATTCTCTGACTTTCCAAAACTGAAATAATTATCTCTACAAGAGAATCCAATCCATTCTTTGCTGTTCCTCACTGAAAGTCATCCAGAAACACATGACTTCTCACCTCTTACTGTACATCTCCATTATCTCCATTTGTTCTACTGAAAGAAAAGTCTTTGTTAGTGCTTCACCCTAAAAAAATATCAGACAGACTCAGGAAAGATATAATAAAAGGAATTTACTCTTATACATAAGGCATGTACATTGCAGTCTTGGTTCTGAATTCAAGCCACGTTTGACCTGTTAAATATAAACTTTGGCCAAAAAGGAGTTAATCCTGATAGGTTAAACTAGAAAAGGGAATGGGTTAGCATTGTACCCATCCAGTAAGAGTTCTGATTGCTAAGAGGTTCAAGGCACATGTGTCTCTTATCCTTTGTTGGGTGCATAGGGTGATTGTCACATTTACATGTGCAATCACCCTTCAGTTACATACCCATCTTGTGGTATGAAAAGACTGTCATATTTGCCTTTGCAGCCCCCTTACTTATATCACTAATGGGAATGAAAATCATGGGTATAGTGGTAGTAGACACATTTTCAATTCTTTTCTCAGTCTCCTGGAAGGTTAGACTTCCAAATATGACTCACAGGATAAATCTTGTTTGTTTTTGTTTAATCCTTAATGATCTGGTTAGGAGATCCCCTTCCTCCCCCAATGTTTTTCTGTGTTTTTAGGAAAAGACTGAGTAGAAGGAAAGGGAGGCAAATAGCAGCTTCATGTATTGGTGGGAAATTGCACCTCAAGTTGATGGGGGGGGGGGTGTTTCACAGTTATTGTTCTTACTCTGACCTTTCAGTAAATGGTTTTTGTAAGAGCTAATTGTGTCTACAGGATAAGTGTTAATAAGAAACCAATGAAGGTTTGTTAGCTACAGTGTTAAGTGTACAGACTCACTAATTTACTCCTGGAACTAATAAGGATCATGCTGTATTTATAAATTAATTAAAACCTATATAGCATCCTATAATTTTAAAGCTAGAAGACCAAACCTCTCATGCAACTTGCTGAGGAAATCATTGCCCAAAAAGAGGCTAAAGGACTTCTTCAAAATAACAGAGTGAGCAAGTAATACGTAAATGAAAACTTTTTTAAACATGTTTTTCAATGATTGAGGATCAGGGTCCATCGTTTTCTATGTTCTGCTATGTCTCTTCTTTCTATGGAAGTGTATTTATACAATACTATGGATAGATATACTATGGATAAAATATGATCAAAACAGAACTTGATGAATTTAATTCTATGGCTGCTCCTTTTTGAAACACAAGTACCACCTTCTGTCAGGGGAGAGTATAATAATCACTCTTATCTTTATAAGGACCTATCCTTACTATCCTTGCCTGCATACTAGACTGTGGAGGCTTGTGATCCTAGAGCAATCACTTGTTGAAATAGTCATTAGAGAGAAGGAGAAAGGCAAGTGGAAATTAGCATCTGGGTAAGGTGGAAAGGGCAAAACCTAGCAAAAGAATCAGATATAATAATATTTGTTGGAGAATTGTCAGGAATGAATGAGTTCTTGCCATCCTTGCAGAGCAAGAACTGAATTAGGTAACACAAAGCCTCCTGTGACTAATACCAATTTTAGGTGATGAAGGAAGGTAAGAAGGACAGCACTGGAAATGATTTAGCTAGTTAGCTATACTTCAGTGAGTCACTTCCTATTGTACCTCCTTAATGGAAAAGGAAATATAAAGGAGTTTTAAAGAAGTACATTGAAAGAATAGAGTGAAGGATAATATTCCAAGAATGGCAATGGCCAGCAATGTGTCAGTTTGCAAAAGGCCAATTTTTGACTGAAGCAAAAATTAGTATTAAAGTTATGTTGATATAACCATTAATAACGGTCTGAATAAAAATGTAGGAAATACTTTAAATTGTAGGAAATACTACATGAGAAACACTGCCAGAGCTATGGAGGATGAAAAGTAGTAAAAAGGGTTAGAAATCTGGATAATAATGAGATGAACTTGAAAATGCAAACTATTGAATAAAAAATAATGATTTCAAACAGAAATATTCAATTGCAGGAATATAATTGGGTAGTAGTAAAGAAAAAAAGACACAGGGGCAATAGTAGATAGCAAATTAAATATCAGCTTATAAACATCAAAAGGCAGCAAAAACTGCAAATGTGGCTTTGTGTTGCCTCCCGAAAAGCATCTCATTGTAGGTCACAAATATGAAAACCTTTCTCTATCAGGCATCTCTGATATTGGGCATACCTTGGAATCTTTTTCACACAAATGCAGACAGTTGGTTTGTAGATCAGAGGACTATAATTTAGGATGACTAAACAAGGTGGAAAATCACACTTTAAAAAGACATATTAGAATCATTATACACATACACAGACAGAGACAGAGACAGAAAAAAGAAGAAAGAGAAAGGGGTAGAGAGACTGATAAAATGGCAACAATGTTAACAATAACCATAAATAACATTGAGAAATTAAGATGTGTAAAATTCCAAACTATTAATGGTAATACTTCAAGTAAAGGATATGATAAATAATAATGATGACAACAAGAACAACAAGAACTTAGACTTTGATAGTGCTTTTCAAAGTGTTAAAGAAGCACATTCAAAGAAGAAAGTGAATGATAGAAAGCCAACAGTAACAATGACTGGCAATATGTCAACTTGCAGAAGTTCAATTTCTGATTGGAGCAAAATCTTTTAAAAATTATTTTGATATAATAGTTAATAATGGTATGGATTAAAATGTGAAGAACACCTTTTCAACATCATAGAGAACACTAAATGAGAGACAGTGCCAGAGTCACTGAGGATGAAACAATCATACAAAAGGAATAAAGAAGGTTAGAAATAATATTGCTTTATCTATGAATAATCCTTTACATATAGTGTCTGATTTTAAAATCACAACAACCCACTGAGGTAGTTATTATTATTATTATTATTATTATTATTATTATTATTATTATTATTATTCTCATTTTATAGATAAAGAAAGGAAGGCTTTTTACCATACCATCTTCTAGATATACCAAACATCTTTAAAGACTATACAATGAGAGAGAATAGCATCTCCCCAAAATGATGCTCTATTAGTTTATAGACCTCAAAAGTGAAAGTAATCTTATAGGTCATTTAGTTCAACTTCTTAATTTTGTAGATGGAGAAAACTAGACTCCAGAGATTGAGCAATTTGGTCAAGGTAAGAAGCTGAAAGAGCAAAATATGAATCTAGATCACTGACTCCAAATCTAAAGTTCTTTAAATTATACCACTACATTATCTCAAGTGCCAAATTACTGGAAAATAAAAATATGGAGCAATTCTTATTTCACTGGAGAAAAGCAAGACAGACAAAATCACCTTCTGAAAAAATCTTTAACCTCTTCATGACTTCATCTGCAATACTCCTTATGAATATGTTATATAGTACATGTATTATACTATAATAAAACACATGAGAATAAGCATGGAATAATGGACAGATAGTTATCCTCAAAACCAGGAAGAATTACATTCCAGTCCTCCCTCTGAAACATTTTGGCTCTGTCAAACTGGGTCAGTCACATAATTTCTCAGTGCTCTGTACCAGGGTTTGACCCAAGTTGAAAATTCTTCCTGTAATCCTAAGAATACTTAGTTCATAGAATATATAAAAACAAATGAAGGTCAGACTTGGCCCTCAATTCATCATTAGCCAACTCCTACTTAAGGCAACTAAGATTAGCACTTTTTAGGTTAAAAGTGTATGCTACTTAGCTGTGTGACCTTGGATAAGTCTCGTAACACTATTGCCTCATAAAAATCCCCCCAAACCCCCCAAGACTGTATGCTTTGATCTGCATTCAGAGTCTATCAGTTTTTTTAGCTAGATATCTATAGCATAATGAACTGTTTGTATTTGGATTATTGTATTTGCTGAGAAGAGTTATCATTCATGGTTGCTAATCACAAAATGTTAATGATACTGTACGATGATTTCCTGATTTTGCTCATTTCACTCTAAATCAGTTCATACAAGTCTTTCCAGAGTTTTCTGAAATCTTTCTGAAGTATTTGTCAATATTTCTTATTGTACAATAGTATTTCACTTGTTTAACTATTCCCCAATTAATAGATATCCATTCAATTTATGACATTTTGCCACTACAAAAAAGACTGTTAAAATATTTTTTGCACTTGTAAATCTAGTGGTATTACTGGATCGAGGGTATTCATAGTTTAGTTGCCTTTTAGGTCCAAATTGTTCTCCAGAATGATTGGATAAGTTCACAACTCCACCAACAATGCATTAATATCCAAGTTTTCCCACATCTTCTCTATCATTTTCCTTTTTTGTTGTTAAAGTAGACAAATATATTAGGTATAAGGTGGTACCTCAGAGTTGTTTTAATTCGCATTTCTCAAATCAAAAATGATTTAGAATTCTTCTTATGCCTGAAGATGGCTTTAATTTTTTTGTCTGAAAACTGCCTGTTCATATCCTTTGACCACTTATCAAACTGAACAATAGCTTGTATTCTTATAAATTTGATTCAGTTCTCTGTATCTTTGAGAAATAAGGCCTTTATCAGAAACACTTGCTATAACAGTTTCCCAGCTTTTTTTGTCTTCCTTCTAATTTTGGTTGCATTGGTTTTGTTTGGAAAAAAAAAAGCTTTTTGAAAATTTTAATATAACCCAAATTATCTATTTTATATTTCATAATGTTCTCTATCTCCTATTTAGTCATGAACCTGTAGTATTGAAATTACTTTATTATTTATGATGCCTTTTAGCAAGATGTTTCCTTCCTTATCTCTTTAATTAGGTCTATTTTTGTCCTGCTTTGTCTGAAATCAGGATCATTAGCGCTGGCTTTTTTTTTTTATCTATTTTGTTTCACTCAAGGGATAATAGATTCTGCTCCAGCCCCTTCCCTTTACTCTGTATGTGTCTCTCTGGTTCCAATGAATGTCTTATAAATAGCATATTGTAGGATTCTGGGTTTTGATCATTTTGATATCCATTCTTTTTTATGGGAGATCCCATCCTATTCACATTCACAGTTATGATTACTGTATATTTCCTTCCATCCTATATTCTCTCCTGTTTGTCCTCTTCTTCTTTTCATAGACCCTCAAGAACCTCTGCAGGTTGTCTGCTCAGGGTTGTGCTGAAGCACATGGAGGTCTGGCCACTTAAAGATGCCTATTTTACTTCAGGTGGTTTTTAGAGCTGATTCTTATGTGGTTCTTGGAACTAGAGTTTGCTATTTCCCTGGCCATGCTAAGGTACATGGAGGGTCCTGGTGTTGGTAATTACCAGCTCCAACACACTGAGACTCAGAATCTCCCACTGGAGATTGTTGAGGTAGGACTAGCTACTGGCTTGTTGGGATGCTTCCTGTCCTGGATTGCACTCTGCTTTTAATCAAGTAAGACAGAACTTTCTGAATAATTTCTAGAGTATTTTGGGTTAAAACATTGTTTCACCCATCTATCTGCTGGTTCTGCTATTCTAGGATTCATTTGGGGGTGCTATATTGTGGGGTTTATGGAGATGAATATAGGAGATATACTTCAGTTTACTGCTTTCTGTACCTTGGTTCCTGGAAGTTGTCTTGTAAAATGAGTAGAATTTAAAGAGAAAGTTTGGACTCGTAGTTGTAGAGAGACTTTCCTTACCTGGGAGTTCCTTAGTCTGATGAAATCATAGTACTAGTCACTATTCTCTATAGTACATGAACAAATGGATATATATATATATATATATATATATATATATATATATATATATATATATATCTCCTTTATTATATCAACCATATTGGAAAATACTATATTTAGTTGCTACTGAGATAAATAACCCTACATTTTTCAACTTTTCAGGTGAAACCAATATATTTCTGTGTGGTTTCTTAAATTCTTTCTATTAATTCTTATAAGACCCAATAAAGCCATTTTTGTACTCTTTGTTCTTGATCTCCATAGTAAAGCAAATTAGCTCTGAACTGGGATTTCTTGGTAATGAGTAATGACCTACATACACAAAGGAAGAGCAGAGGAATGTATGATCAGAATAATCCTGCATCACATGAGATTAAATGACATTTCCAATTGAGCAACAAAATCAGCCTTGACAGCAAAAATTCTTCAGGGTCCCCTTTTTTCCTGATGTGAGAATGACAGGATTCATAGCCTAGAGGCAGATAATTTAATTGTTGAAGAGTAACACCATTTTATTTATACTTATATTTTAGAATGTGCTTAAAATACAGAAGACCACTCCAGTCAGTGTTGTCCCATCTTAATCAGTGACCTTACAGATGATAGAATTCTGCTATTGTATCATCTCTCAACTCTACTTATTTTCACTGGTTATCCCCAATGCCTGGAATTCTCTCCCTTTTTGATCTCTTCTTCTTGGCTTCTCTGACTTTCATTAAGTCTTAACTAAAATCCTACCTTCTAAAAAGAAACCTTTTTTTTCAAATCCCTTTAATGCTACTGTCTTTTCCCTGGGATCATCTCCAATTTATCCTGTACATATTTTGTTTATGCATATTTTGCATATTGTTTTTCCCCCCATTAGAATGTGACCAGGAACTGTTTTTTACCTTACTTTGTATCCCAGTAGTCAATACTATGTCTGATACCTAGTTGGTTATTGTTAAATGCTTGTCAACTTGACTTGACTTCATCCACTTAAACTAATAGGTTCAGCTGAAGATGTCACAATCCCAAAGAAATTTATGTGGATCATAAAAACCTGAACAGTATGCAAATGTCAATTCTGAGATGAAGCATGCTATTTCATTGGTGGCATAAGGATTCATAAAGTGTCCATACATCCTCAGTGGGAAAATATAAAGTGAGTGCATTGTCTTTTGAGTAGTATTGTTGTCCTAAGAGTACTTAAATAGAAGTCAGGATCACTTGAACACTAAAAATAGTCTTGTGATCTATTTTATATTCATTGTATTCCTTTCATTTTTGTAATAAAGACAGACCCAGACCAGAAATGAGTATTTCACACTTCTCTAGTACTTCAATACTTAGCAATTTTGTCTTCATCAAATCAAGCCCATTAAGTAGAGTGTCTGTCATTATACAAATTTTACTGATGATGATCCTGAGGCTCCAGAGAACTGATATGACTCATCCAAAGTTATACCTTTATTAAGGAACTTAAACTTAGGGATACTTCACAATGACTCTGATAAAAAGGTGTGTGTGTGTGTGTGTGTGTGTGTGTGTGTGTGTGTGTGTGTGTTTTAAGTGATATATCAAAAACATGGTAGAAGTTGGAAGATGTGTGTGATTTCTACATCTGATGTAAATTTATTTGTGAAAATAAAAAGAGACATAAATCAGATTTCATGCCTAGAACACTTGCATAAGACTATCTTCATTGGTTAAGAAAAATAGTGATTCATGAGAACTGTGGAGAAAAGAAACATTCACTCCTGTTTGGAGAGAGAGAGAGAGAGAGAGAGAAAGAGAGAGAGAGAGAGAGAGTGAGTCATCCTTGCAAGGTGAAGGTAGAGTCAAGAAAAGAGAGAAAGAGAAGGGGCCATGCTTCACTTAAATGCACTTCTGTAATACATTAGAAAAGGGTGGTGCTTGGGGAATGGTCTTGCACCTGGCCTAGGTATTCTCCAATAGGCAAACCACATACTGGTTGGTCCTTCCTATCCCAAATTATGTAACCTCTTAAGTCCAACATGTCATTTCCCAAGGTCAGGTAGCTGGAGGAAAGGGACCAGAAGCTGGGGGAAGGGAACAGGTCAAGGCCATAACAGACTTCCATAATTCTACCTTGACATATATTTTAATAAGCTCCTTTTAATTGTCTTTTTGATGTGTTTTGCCTCATTCAACAAGACTAAAGCTTAAACAAAGAATTTTTCCTTTAACATCTTGCTGATCATCGGAGACTGAATTTCCCACATCAAGGGATGAGCACTGAGAGATTTTCTCCAAAAGCAGAAATAAGAAGCAGTCATATACATGTCCTCCAGGTCCAATAAGAAAGCCACCCCTTTGGAAGTAGGCTCCAAATTGCTCTGAGGAATATTCGAAGTTTGAGACTTCCTGTATTTGAGAGTTCATGGATCAGATTCAAGAGAGGTGGGAATTTTTAAATGTAGCATGTTCCTTGGAGCAGCAAGAAGACCCCCAATATAGCTTCTAAATTGTGTCCTACTTGGAGAGCAAAGCCATTGGGTCAGCTCATGCTGGGACTAGGACTTGAAGAAGTGTATTTATCTCCTGGGGGAATATAAACTTTAGAATGTTTTGAGTCTAAGGTTTGAGTAAGCCCTGTGGGAGGACTAGGAATACATTAGAATGTCAAATTGGTTTTCCCAATGGCAAGCAAAATTAAAGTTTCTTTCTGAGGGAAGCTTATGGGCTATTTGTTCAGCTTTGCGTGTTTTTGATATCTATTTAAAAGTTGAAACCTTTGAGTCTTCTGCATCATTTTCCCTCAGGTGAAATAAAAGTAGGAAAGAAGGAAAAAAAGAGAAAGAAGTAAGGAAAGAAAAAGAGAGGGGAAAAAAATAAGCATTTTTGAAATCATGAGACCTGAATTTGGTCAGTACTATATCTTTTTATTTGTTTGTTTTTGTTTGGCAATGGGGTTAAGTGACTTCCCCAGGGTCACACAGCAAGGTAATTATTAAATGTCTGAGGCCTGATTTGAACACAGGTACTCCTGACTCCATGGCTGGTGCTCTATCCGTTATGTCATCTAGCCTCTCCTAGGAATCACATAACTTTTATGAATTCCAGTTTCCTAATCTGTAATATGAAGAATTGGATTAGATGAATTCTAAACTTTTACAAACAATAGGCCAATGATCTATAATTCTAGAAGGCAACTGAAAATAATTCAAATAAACCAAAGAAATTGTGGTAGAAGAAAAATATTATTTTGTTTTAGTAAGGAAGATTGTATCATGGAATGGAAGATATAGAAAAGGTCTTTTTAAATATGGGGGAATATATATATATATATATATATCAAGCATAAGGGAAAATAAAGGAAAATGATAAAATCCTGGTAAAATCTGAAAAGTAGAAGAATTGGAGAAATGAAGAAAAAAGAAAGATGGATACGGGGAAAAAAATCAAAAGATTTTTTTTTTACTTTGACCAAAATATCTCAGTTACTAGAAGGTATGTGGTTTGGATTTAATGTCATTTATGTAAACAAAAGAGATTTTTATAAAAAGTGGCTGCTCTCTTGATATCCAGTTAGGTTTGAGGGTATCAGAGTTGGTAGAAAAGAGTTTAATTCAATTTATTAGTTTTTTTCCCCCCCTTAAGTCTAATTTTAGAAGAAAAAGAAATCTTCCATAATGCATCTGGCCAATTGGAGTAAGTGGCTATCATTCCTCTTATGTTAGCAATCCACTACTGCCCAGCAGCATAAGATTTGATTACCTTTTTAACATGCACTCTACTGCTTCATGTTTTATGGAGAGTAATAAAATTATCTGGCAATGGCATTGGACAGTGTAACTACTCCAGATAGCATATTATACCTGCTGACCGCTGGCTATATGGGACATAGTTCCATTAGAGAATGACCTACTGTTATAATATCATACATTTGCACTTAAAAAATTAAGATAGTAGGGAGGAAGAAAGGTGATATGATAGGATGAAAATTGTAATCATAATTGCTACATTTGTTTTTCTTCATGTGTGTGATTCTGGAGAAAATTAAGAAAAAAAAATCACATACCAGTCCCTCTCCTCCTCACCACTAGCAGTAATAAACCTGGACTATGCCAAATGTGCTTGATGGGGACTAATGAATCACAACTTCTAAGAAACAGGTTCTTCTTGTTGTTAAGGCCCCTTCCCCTTGTGTTTCACTATATTAATTTCAGTGTATCTACCTTTGACTAAAAAGCTCAAAGAGGCAATATAAAGTGGCGGGTGGGAGAGAAGTTTTTCAAATAAGTTTTTAAGCTTTAATCTATAACCTCTGTCCCTTTCCATCCCTTGAGAAAGAGAGATGTGGATGGAAAGGCATAGGATGTTGTACTTTTTATTATAAAGGTAATTGGATATCTGTGACTCCTCTTACCCTCTCATCATATCTGTTGGATAGAAATCCTCGCTTTCACATTTTGGCTACCTTCCCAGAATGGTATGTAAAGTAGTTTCCTGAAATATTGAAAAGGAATCTACATTTTAACTTCATCATCTCCTGCTTTAAAAGTGTCTTATTCTTTTTAATGTTGAGATTGCACTTTGCATGAGCCTTGTTCTTGCTTTATTATTAGAGTTAAAACTTTGAAACTGAATCATAAATTAATCAAAGGTCATGGTAAGAGAAAAAGGATGTGCTGGGAAAGGGACAAGTAAATAAGATATCTCACAATGCTTATCAATATTAATTTGTATATTTAAATAGCATCATGTTTACTATCAAGATATATTTTATAAACAATAACATTTTAGATGATAATTTTTTCTAGTTGATAAATTTGTTTTTAATAAACAAATAGCAAACCTTCCTATACCCCTTACCTGTAACCACACTTTCCACCCCACATAGACCTAGGTTCTAAGTGGAAAAGAAAAAAAACCTGAGAGAAATAACAATGAAGGTTTCATCCAATAATTTGGAGAAGTATTATGGAGAATCTTATTTAAGAAATACTATTCAGTTTATTAACTAACTGAATGGTATATGATGTAATCTCTTAATTGATTCATTAAGTTATATTCAACCCAGATTGTTGTGTTTAACTACAGGTGTCATCTGCTTTCTTCAGATAGAAGCTGGTGTTCTCCAAGCCTAGGTAATTAGTGCCAGATAGTCTACAGACCTGGTTTTAATGCATGCCTATGTTTACAAATTATTTGTTTGGTTGTTCTAGTTGAATATTCGTTCCTTCGAAGTTTAAGTTCTAGGATTATTCACTTAATTATTGACTAAACTGTGAAATTACCTCTTATTGAATCAGTATAAAACAATGTTAAATAGGTATTCAGAATCCCCTAATAGCAATTAGATGGAGTAATGCCAGGCCTGGAGTCAAGACCACCCCTCTTTCTGAAGGCAAATCTGACCTCAGACAAGCTACTTAACCATTTGTCTATTTCCTCATCTGTCAAATGAACTATAGAAGGAAATGGCAAACCACTCCAATATCTTTGCCAAGAAAATCCCATATGGGGTCATGAAGAATTAGATGCTATTGAAACAACTGAACAACAACAAATAATCCTTCCCCAGAAGAAGAGAGAGAGAGAGATGGCAAATGCTATATGGCAAAGTGATAGAGGAGCCATATGCAACATTCACAATATTCTAACTTTATATCAATAGTCAGAGATGATAGTAGTCACATACCATGATACTGATCATGGAATATCATTATCACTCAGGATATACCATGACTGCCACTATACCATAATGATACCTTTTGACATCTCTCATGAATTAATATTTATAAGATTGAAGATGGGTTAGACTTACATATATGATATCATGGAAATGTGAAAGATAAATAAGCTTATGTTTGGTACTCCATAAACTGTACCTCCACAAGAAATTTGAATGAGAGTTTGTAATTCAGTTTAGATTATGTGAAGAAAAATCAAGAACCTAAAGTCAGAAAGACTAGAGTCAAATCCAGTCTCAGATACTTACTAACTCTGTCGTCCTGGGCAAATCATATAATTTCTGGGGGCCCATGGTGCACATCTGATACAATGAGCATAATATTGGCAGGGTTTTCTATGAGAATAAGATGAGATGTTATTTGCAAGCACTTGGCAAACTAGAAAAGCTAGAAAAATGCTAGCAATTTTTTTACTATTATAAATAAAGATAAATCAAAAGAACCTCTGACACTGGCACCATTCTAGTGCAGGCTGTCATCACCTCAAGTCTGGACTATTACAATAACCTACTGGTGGTTTGTTGG
Organism: Macrotis lagotis; assembly: GCF_037893015.1. NCBI lineage: Eukaryota > Metazoa > Chordata > Mammalia > Peramelemorphia > Peramelidae > Macrotis > Macrotis lagotis. The sequence goes on along the minus strand of NC_133666.1, from coordinate 112,129,569 downwards.
TTTTGCCTGACTCAAGTTTCTCCCTACTTCAATCCATCCTCCATTCATTCAGTCACTTAAGTGGATTTATCTGGAACTGTGGCAGTATAGTAGAAATGTTAAGAATGTAAATTCTAACAATGAACTATGTATATAAGAGTTAGATCTAAAAATAAAGATATGAAAATGAAAATAGGGAAGTAAAATAAAATATTGTATATAATAAGATTAAAAGACAATAGCTATAAGTATGCTATCAAACAAAGCAACAATAATCATGAAAAAGAGACAGAAAGAAAATGATGCTGACAGATACTATAAAAATTTTAAAGTATTTAAAAATAGTAATAAATATATATATGCTAAATGGAAAAGCTTCAAAATTCATAAACAAAATGTTAACTGATTTGTGAAAATACAAAGATAATGGCAATATAATTTTAGGAAACTTTAATAGACTCTTCTGAGAACTAATTAAATCAATAGAAATATAAGCTGAAAGAAAAATATAGAAATAAACTTTTGCAAAGTTAACTATAAAAAAACTTACACATTTTTCAATGGAAATATTTTAAAAGTACTCATGTTTCAACATTTCAAAGTACTTTAAAAATTAACCATGTCATAGAGAATTAAAGTTTAAAAAGCAGAAATAGAATAATTAAGTTAAATATATACAACTCCCTAGGACTTCAAATTGCAGGGGGAAAAAATTTCCAATATGTATATGAAGTTCCTCCCTGCTAAGTTCCTAATTCCAAGGAAAGGAAAGGAAGATGCAAACTATTTGCTAAATGTTAGAAGATTACTAATATTCTGAATGAGAAATAAAATTCTGAAGCCGAAAGGTTTCAGAATTAAATTATTTAGTACTGGATCAAATGTCAGCAGGATCTGAGTTCAAATTTGACTTCAGACACTTATTAGATATGTAACCCTGCACAAGCCACTTAACCTCTGTTTATCCCAGTTTCCTCATCTGTAAAAAGGAGATAATAATGCCTACTGCCCAGGATTGTTAAGAGCAAATGTGATAATCTTTTGTAAGGTGATTAGCACAGCACAGATACTTACCTTAGTAAGTATAAATGTTAGCTATGATGATGAAGATGATAGTAAAAGTATAGAAAGGGGGAGAAATTAAAAAGTACCTGAAAACAACTTTCTATTTCTTTTTCCTTTTGTAATCTAGTTTCACCGTGTTTCTTAGTAACTAAGTAGTTATACTTAGTAACAGTATATTTTACTTAATTGGACTTGTTCTAGAAAAGGGAATGAGGTAATTTTCCAAAGTTGGATCTATTATTCCAGAGATGTTAGCTATCATTATAAAAGTAAGCAGTTGTCATTTGGGTCCAGTCTCTCTATGATGGAAAGTTAGATCATGGCTTTCCAAATTAAGCAATTTGATATATTATTTTATTCAGAGATTAGTACATTTTTCCTTTCATGGTGTCCTGATATTCATTCTGGGTTGTATGAAATGAGTATGCCTTTTAAATGAATAGATGTGGAATAGTGAATGAATAGCTTGCCCCAGAGTCAGAAAAACCTGGTTTCAATGATCATTTCTAATGCATATTGTCTATCTATGTAGTTCTGGGCAAGTAATATAATTTCTAGGTGCTCTATAAAATTATCTAAGATTGTTTTTTATTACATTGATGAACAAGTTTCCTTTGTAGTTGTCAATACTATGTCAAAAGTCCAGATCCCTCCACATACATACATTTATGCATATGTATAGGCATTTTACATATATATGCATCATTCATATATATACATATATAAAGTAAACATTTCTATAATACATATTTCATAAAGAACTTCCTCAAAGTCCAAATTCAAATCTCTCATGAATATTGAAGGTGACTATGGATTCTTAAGGGCATATCACCAAAGGGCAATTTTTAGAAATATTGGATGGGGTTTGAGTTATAGTCCCATGAATAGACTGTTTTCTTTTAACCCTAAGGTTATAGACAAATTCATTACTAAGAGGCTGGTGATAAATACCTTAACCATGGTAACTGATGAAGGAAATAAAAATACAAAATGATACTTATTACTGTGCTGCTTACTTTCACTTCTGTAATAATGGTGGTACAAATTGGAAAATGAGACAGGAGATGCTGAAAAACACACAAGTCATCCTTAAATATTAAGTTAAACAATAAATTGAGTTAAAAGGTAAATTAATTCTCTAAATTGGCAGCTAGATATTACAATTAGAAAAATACTAGACGTATTCAGGAAGACCTGATTTCAGCTTCAAATGCTTATTATATAATCCTGTTCAACCAATATCTAACTCAGTTTCTTCACATAAAATGGGAATAATTATAGAAGCTACTTGCTGGAGTTTTCAGAAAGATAAAATTTGTAAAGTGTTTTGAAAATCATTTTGTTGTTATTTAGCTGTCTCAGTCATTTCCAACTCTTTGTGACCCCATTTGGGGTTTTATTGGCAAAGATACAGAGTGGTTTACCATTTACTTCTCCAATATTATAGTGAGGAAAATGAGGCAAATAGGATGAAGTGAATTGTCCGGGGTCACACTGCTAGAAAATATCTGAGACCAGATTTGAATTCAAGATGAGTCTTCCTGACTCCAGGCCCAGCAAGGGATTAACAAATGGACACACAAGAAAGAGTGAATCATATCCATTTTCATGTTTTCTCTGGAATTGAAAGCAGAAAAATAAAAAAGAGAAGGAAGATACAACTGAAGGGAAGCTCATAGATTGACCTTAGATAATAAAAAAGAGGAGTTGCTTTTATTGTGCCTAAAATACCATTTTATAAGACGTTTGGTTATCTTACATTGTATGTACTATAATTAAGCATTTGTAAAAACATACAGACATATGATGGCAGTTTTCAACCCAACATCTGATTTAGAGAGTACTCAGTAGAGAAATTCTAGGAAGAACTTATAAATTACATAAATATATTCTTATACAAATCCAATACAAAGGCAGAAATAGAAGATAATGAAATATGCTACAGAAAACATGGTTCAGAAGTAAAAACAGAATAAAGACAAAAGCATTTGAGAAGCTACATTCTCATATATCATAAGTACCTTCTTCAAGAAGTGAATTGGGGATTAGTGATTGATGACAATTAAAAAATGAAATTAATTCTATTGCAATAGTTAACACATAACTACACCATGATAATAATTTCTGAATCAAATCAAAAAATCAAATCAGATCATCCATTCAAAATAGAACAAAATGTATATATAGCATTAATTTAAAAATAACTTCAACTTGACTTATTTTAACCATATTTTAAATAGATACTGATCAATTATCATTTCCTAAAGACATTGAATTGATTAAATCAATTGCTATAGTGACATCAGACATATTCCTGGCTTCCCACAGCAACTTTCAGATTCTTCTGTCAACCTCATGCCATATTTTGAGATATCACCCTATCCAAGTTGTTATGTTAATTATCTTTGTTGCTATTCAGTCATTTTTCAGTCCTAACTAACCCTTCATGACCCTATTTGAGATTTTCTTGGCAAATATATTGGAGTGGCATGCCATTTCCTTCTCCATCTCATTTTCCAGATAAGGAAACTGAGACAGAGTTAAGGGATTTGCCCAGGGTTACATGGCTAGTCAGTGCTGAAGCCAGATTTGAATTCAGGAAGATGAGTCTCCCTTGATTCCAGTTTCTGCACTCTATCCATTGTTCTACCTAACTGCCCCTGAATCTAGAAAACTAATAGCTAACTTTTATAAAGTATTTTATTATCTGTAAAGTGATTTGCATTTCTTATCTCATCTTTGTTAAAACACCTGGACACTTGAAAAAAAGGACAAAGAATTACTATACTTTGCACTAACTGCCCCTATTATTCTTTGTCCTTTTTTCAAGTAGGTTGAATGTACAAGTGTTTTACATTAAATATTAAATTATTTTATGAAAGTTAACTATCCTTACTTTCGCTGCTGCTGTTGTTATTCTTTAATCTTAATTCCCCATTCTTAACAATTTTCTTTTTCTGGTTTTCTACATTTTTTATTCTTAGCCCTGGTACACTCGGAATGGTATTTTTCCACCTGGTAAATGGATACATCCCTATGGGACAATATGATGCTGAATGAACACCTCAGCTCATTTTAAAAACTAAGGTTCAAATTCTAACCCAGATAGAGTTGAATGACTTAGAAAATTGCTATAACAATAATAATAGTAATAATGATAAAAAATATTTCTTTAAGGTCTGTGAAATGCTTTACAAATATTATCTCATTTTATCTTCAGTACCCTGGGTATGGTCAATACTGTTACATCAAATTTACAACAGGGGCAGATAGAATATAACCTATTTGTCCAGGGTCACAAAACTAATAGGTATCTGAGCCTGAATTTGACCTCAGGTTTTCCTGATTCCAGGGCCTGTCTTTGGTTCACTGTTTCACCTAGCAGCCTTCAAGTGACTTAGGCAATTCCTTAGAATTTGCCTATTCAATCAAAGGTTGCTTTTCATCTGTTTTGGTGAAGGGAGCCACAACAAATTATCACAAATTTTTTGAGTATGAAACTTTGGAAAAATTAATGCTATGAGTCTTTTGTGTTGTTGTTAGACAAACCTTTAAAATATGACCTCATACCCCATTGTTCACAGATCTCTGAATTCTATGAACCTGGATAGAAAATATATATATATAGATATGAATAGATAGATGGATAGATGGATGATAGATATCATTATTTCAATATAATACATTTCCTTTGGAATATTATATATTTTATTTTATGCATAAAATATTTTAAGAAGGAATTCATGGGATTCATCAGAGTATTCAAGAAGTTAATCATGCACACAAAAAAGTTCAAGAACAACATACTGCAAAGCTTATGAATTTCTTAAATTTAATTTAATAGCGATCTTTTATAAGATAAAGTATGGAAACAAAATGGCTTCATATATTTAGTCAAAGTCCTACCATTGGGCTGGTGATCTGTGTTTCAACCTGGGATAGCAAATAGAAGAAATCACTCTTGAAACATCTGTGATGCCTCGCAAGATTGAACATTATTATAGTTGTTTGTAATTGATGAAAAAATCCCTATGATAAATCTCTTTGTATGCAACTAATGCACAGCAGTGAAGACAAGTAGAAAAATAAGCCATCATTTCATGAAAGATGGGTGAGAATTTTTCATTCATTCATAGACTATGAACAGTACTGGGATGTTTAATTGATTTTCCACTAGCATTTTCATGGTAGCAATGCATCTTTGCCATGCTAAAATGTTTCTTCTATTTCAGTTTAAAAATCAATCACCCAACAAGCCCATTACGCCTACTAAGTGCCTATCATGTCTAAGGTACTGTGCTGAAGAAAGTAGGCAATTCAAAGTAAATATAATTTCAAGTATTAACTTACCACAAAATTTGCCATATTAGTTAGTTAAAGTTGTCTTAATCTATTAAGAAACCAAATGTCATAGAAATTCTTGAATTCCTTGAATCTAGAACAAACTGAATTCAAGTCTCTAACACAAGCTGAATTATGATGCACAAGTCATTTTAAAATATCCATGCCTGGGGCAACTAGGTGCACAGTGGATAAAGCACTGGCCCTGGAGTCAGGAAGACTTGAATTCAAATTTGACCTCAGTCACTTAATACTTATTTAGCTGTGTGACCTTGGGCAATTCATTAACACCATTGCCTTACAAAAATAAAAAAAAAATATCTATGCCCTACTCAGCTGCCCAAAATTACTGATAGGTTGACACTTGTCTATAATTTTTAAAAAGTTCTTAATGATGATAGGTCTGGATATTCCCTCCCCTGCAAATGAAGTTATTTTATGATAAGTTTTAAAGGATTTATTTTTCATTTAGCTTCAAACAGCAACAATGTCGATTGAACTTACCTTATGACTATTGACATTTTGAACAAAATAATTTCAATACACAAAATGCCCATTAAAATTTGACAACTACTGTTGATGAAAAAGCTTTAGCTTTCCTTGTCCATTAATCCTAAAGGAGTTTTCCTTTTTATATAGTTGTTGCTTCTGTCTGTGTGTGCGCGCGCACGCACGTGTGTGTGTGTGTGTGTGTGTGTGTGTGTGTGTGTGTATGTGTGTGTTGTTTTGGTTCTGTTTTTGATTAGTTTGTATCTATATCAATCTTAATTACATTCTGGCATTCTATTATACTAATATGCCACTTTTCATTCAGCTATTTCCCAATTGTTGGAATTCTAGATTATTTCCAGTCTACTTGTTTGTTGTTTTGTTTTAGCAATTACTTTAGCTTTTTTTAATTATGTCTAAAAATAATACAACTTTAAAAATGAACATCCATTAAAATTTTTAACCCTACAATTTCTCATAGCATACAATCAATCTTTATGAAATATTGATGGACTTGCTAACCTATGAAATTTAAGTCAAGACATTAAACTATTTCCTGAAATTTTCAGTATAAAATGGATCTGGGGATTAGATTGTAGTTGTTCTCATGTGGGAAAAGATTCTATCTTTCTGATTCAGAACAAAATCAGAGTACTAGAAGGACTATTAGATATAATCTAGGGGGTGTGATATAGTTCAGGAAAGGAAATTGAATTTAGAGTTGTAAGACTGAAAATCAAATCCTGACTCTGCAACTTATTATCAGTGTGACCTTGGACAAGTCACTTACCCTCTGTTTCATATGAGAATGTTCTAGATGATTCCACAGGCATTCATTCTACAAATACAGGAAGTAAAATCTAAAATGGAAAAGTGACTTACCCAGGTTCATTTATCCAGTTAATGATAAAGTAAGGACTCTCAACTCTTTAGGGCTCTTTCCACTTATTAAAACTACCACAATACAGGCAAAAGAAATGTGTTGCTGTTTTGGCTGAAACATCTTTAAAAAGCTCTCTATAGAGATCTTTCATTTATCTTGTTATTGTTTGCTTGTCCTTTGTTTTCTAAAAGGATCAATTATATCATTAGATGATATTTTGACTTGTCATAAACTGAACTTAAGTGAAATAGAGTTGCAGTCAGTCTCCCTTTCTCTTCCAGAGTCATCTTAGTCCAGTGGTATCATGTCAGTCTAGTGGAAAGACAAAAGGCAAAATGACTGATGATGACCTGGAATTCAGAGTAAGATCTTAACATCTTCATTGCCTGACTAAGCTCTAAGTGCCCTACATCATCTGCTTCCACTTCCTTCATGGCAGTTAAATTCTTCTTATCCATTTATTCCAACAAGGGATATCAACACATGCTTGGTACAAACATATCTCTACTTCACCTAAAATTTTGAAACCTATCTCAAATCCTCAGCCTGGTTTTGCCTAGCTACAGAGATGATTTTACCAGTGTATGGTTACTGCATATAGTACAAGTTCCTGGGCCCTCGATGAGAATTAGATGAGAGGTGGACACCAAAGGTAAGCAGTTCTAAACAGGGCTTAGCAAGCTCTCATAGCAGAGAAGCTAGTGCTGCATGATTACTCCATATACCTTTCATTTATAATTCTTTATTGAATCATCTTTATCATCAACATCATCATCAACACCATCCCACCACCACCACTTCTATCATTATATCATGTTTATCCAAGCATCTGAATTGATCAAAATGTATACTGCTATCATGGGTGAAATTGAGCTCTGAGTAGAAGTGCATTCAATTTGAAGTCAATAGGAAATGTACATGAGTAATTGAGGGAAGCTTTTGGTTTTTAATGATTAAATGATCTAAGCTAGAAAAAAAGTAACACAATTCATCTGAAGCAATAAAAGGTCAAAAATAGCAAGGGAACTGATGAAAAAAATGTAAAGGAAGGTAGCGTAGCTCTACCAGATCTAAAACTAAACTATAAAGCTGCAGTCATCAAAACTGCTGGGACTGGTTAAGATATAGAGTAATGGATCAATAGATTTGGATAGGTTCGAAAGAAACAGTAGTGAATGACTGCAGTAATATACCATTTGACAAACCCAAAGACATCAGCTTCTGTGATAAGAACTCATTAGTTGACAAAAATTGTTAGGAAAACTGGAAAATAGTATGGCAAAAACTAGGCATAGACCACATCTCACACCCTATACCAAAATAAGGTCAAAATGAGTACAGGATTTAGACATAAAGTGCAACAACATAGATAAATTAATAGACCAAGAAATTATCTATCAGATCTAGGGAAAGGGGATAAATTTATGACCAAACAAGAATTAAAGCACATTATAAAATGCAAAATGAATGATTTTAACCATATCAAATGAAAAAGTTACACTAATAAAATCAATGCTGCCAAAATTAGAAAGAAAACAGAAAGCTAGGAGACAATCAAGGTCTAATTTCTAAAATACAAAGATAATTGCATCATATTTATAAGGTTGCAAGTCATTCCCCAACCGATAAATGGTCAAAAGATTTAGACAGTTTTCAAATGAAGAAATTAAAGCTATATATATATATAAAATCATATGGAAAAAATACTCCAAATCATTATTGATTAGAGAAATGCAAATTAAAACACAATGAGTTATAATCTCACACCTATTAGATTAGCCAAGATGAGAAAAAGGGAAAATGAGGATTGGAACATTGATGCATTGCTGGTAGAATTGTGAATCAATCCAACTATTCTGGAGAGCAATGTGGAGCTATGCCCAAAAAACTGCAAAAAATGTTCACTCCTTTTGATCCAGCACTTCCAATTCTAGGCCTATATTCAGAAGAAATCATAAAAAAATGGGAAAAGTCCCACATGTTCTAAAGTAATCATAGCATCCCTTCTTGTAGTGACAAAGAATTGGAAATTGAGGGGATACTCATCAATTGGGGAATGGCTAAATAAGTTATGGTACATGAATACCATAGAATATTATTGTTCTATAAGAAACCATAACTGGTCGGACTCTAGACAAGCATGGAGTGACTTATGCAATCTGATGCTGAGCAAAGGGAGCAGAACCAAGAGAACAATATACACATTAACAACAACATTGTGACATGAATAACCTTGATGGAAGCAGCTCTTCTAAGCAGTTCAAAGAGCTAGGGCAACTGTATTAGACGAACTATGGACAATGCTATCCCCATTCCCAAAGAAGAAAAACAAAACAACCAAAAAAAAAACTTCAGAATTTGATGAACACTTTATAAAAATTATCTCTTATATATCTTCCCCTTAATTCTAATTCCCCATACTGAAAATGACTAATCTGTAAGCATGTTTATTAAAAATATATATGTACAATGTTAACCTGACTGTTCATCACTGAGTGGGATGGATGGGAAGGGAGGGTGGAAGGAAATTTTGTAACTTAAAAATATACATATAGATTAAATAAATAAATAGGAAGAAAAGAAAAAATAATTAAATTATTTTAAGTTATTTTTTTAAAGTAATCTATGCATCTGAGGCATTCTTGGATAAGTACAGCTGGAGATACTCTTGTTCACAGTGAAACCATGCACTGATTTCCATTTCTCTATAAAAGAATCTTTCATTCTCTTAAGAATCAGAATCATTCTTATTTTTTCATTATTATCAGATACTGGGGTAAGGGGAATATTTTTAAATGATCATAATTTATATTTGTTAGTTGAGTAAAAAGAATCCAAACAGACATGATGAAGCCTACCCTTTGAACATGGATAATGAAGAGTTTGAACAAATAGGAAAATGAAAGAGTTTGTGTTAAATTTTATCTTTGAGAGGATTCAATAAATTCACAGGGGAATTTACTGGTGAAAACAAATAGGATGAAGTTCAAGCCCTGTAGTTAGGATAGTCTGAGTTCAAATTTGACCTTGGACACTTACCAACTATGTAACCCTGGGAAAGTCATCTCAATTGCAATGGAACAAAAGAAGGAAGGAAGGCAAGAAGGGAGGGAGGGAGGGAGGCAGAAAGGGGTGGAAAAAAAGAAGGGAAAATAAAGCTATCCTTGATTTTGACTTTGGAAGCAAAAGATTTTGGCTCAAATTCTGGCTTTGCTATTCCATTTGTGGTGTGACCTTGGACAACTATCACTTTTCCATGTGTCAGTTTTCCTCAACTGTAAAGCTCAGAAGTTGGACTACATGACTAAAAGTCCCATTCCCATTCTAAAGACGATGATACAATGATTTATTTCATTTTAACAGGTATTTATTAAAGAACTGCTGGGCACCAGATATCAGATTGGTTGTTATGTATACAAAAACAAAAATGAAAACAGCTGCTACTCTGCAGGAGCTGTTACTCCATGACTTTATTTCATATTATGATATGTGGATTAAGGGAAACATGTGTACATAACAGAGGCCTATTTCAGAAACATTTGTTTGGATACATATTTGTGCTAAATCTGAGAGAAGGTACTTGGGTTTTCCTTAACCTATGTTTGTCAAGTCAAGCAATTCACAAATAATTTCCAAGAATAATGGATTATGATATTTGTATATGATGGAACACTATTGTTCTATTAGAAATCAGGAGGGATGGGATTTCAGAGAAGCCTGGAAAGACTTACATGAACTGATACTGAGCAAGATGAGCAGAACCAGAAGAACAATGTACATCCTAACAACATGGGGGTGATGATCAACTTTAATGAACTTGCTCACTCTATCAGTGCAATGATCAGGGACAATTTAAGGGGATCTGTGATGGAGAATACATCTATATCTAGAGATGGAATTATGGACTTTAAATGAAGACCAAAGCTTATTATCCTTAATTTTTAAAAGTTGTCTTATGTATTACTTAATTTTACCATTCCTATATTTTCTTTCTTCCTTTTGTATCTATTTCTTCTCTCAGCTTATTCAATTTTGATATATACATATCACGGATGCAAATGTAAAGACTATACCAAACAAAACAAAACAAAACACAAAAAACAACTTTTCAGAATCTGATGAACGCTTTATAAAAATTATCTCTTATGTATCTCTTTCCCTTAATTCTAATTCTTCATACCCAAAATGACTAATCTATAAACATGTTTATCAAAATATATATGTACAATGCTAACCTGACTATTTGACACTGGGGGGGGCGTGGTAGCCAATATTGTAACTTAAATATATACATATATATATATATATATGCATCTACATATGAATGAAAAAAAATAAATACATTTTTACCAAGATTAAAAAACAAAATCCAAAGCAAAACACTCCCTCTGGATTCTAGGATTTCTCTTTGACTGTTCCAAGTGCATAAAATATTCTCCCTACCTCCTGTCCAACTCCCAATTTCCTTGGTTTCCTCCAAGTCTCAACTAAAATTCCATCTTGTACAGGAAATCTTCCTCAATCACTTAATTCCTAGGCCTTCTTTGATTATTTCCTGTTTATCCTAAATATGCTTGCTTTTTATATATTTGTTTTCATATTGTCTCTCCCATTACACTGTAAGTTTCTTGAAAGCAGGGACATTGTATTTTGCCTCTTTTTGTAGATCCATTACTTAGCATAGTATGTAGAGAATGCTTCATAAATGATTATTAATTGATTGATTAAAAAAGACTATATCAGCTTGCCTCCTTTTGGGGGGAGGGAGGAGGGAAAGGAGGTAGGGAGAAAAAAATTTAAAATTCAAAACCTCACAAAAAAAGATTGGTAGAAATTATTATTGTATGTAATTGGAAAAGTAATAGAATATTTATATTTAAAAGACTGATAGATTAGTGGCCATATGGCTTTGATTCATCAACCACTGGGGCTTTTACTCACTGCCATTGGACTATTTATTGATACTTAAATTTTCACCTAATCTGATCAGTTGCATGATGACTGGTACATGGGCTCTTTGCTGAAGTCAAATCTCCATCTGATTCTACATAGTGGCAATTTAGCTACCTAAGTTGTGACTCAGTTTCTAGTCCTTCATATAAAGAATGCTAAATATTGTCTTTTACTTCACCAACAAATAAAATAAAAATACATAGCATTTCCTTTTATTTTGTCTTTAATGTTGTACTTCTCAGACATAAGGAGAGTCCTAAGGGGCTTTTTGTTGGTTGGCATACTTGTTATTAATGTATAGATTCTCTTTTTTTTTGGATTTTGCTCTTGATAGTTTCTGATTCTATTTCTGTGTGAGTGTATGTATGTATGAAAGAGCATGTGCATATATGCAAAGGTTGGTATTTGGATCATGGAAATAAATCCAATAGAGTCATTTACATTAGATAACTGCCTACATACAGCCATGTTTTGTTCTCCAATTCTCTGTGTTTCACAATGTTATAAACACAACAGATTCCAATCTGAACACTAAAGTAATTATAGCCTTTGAAAGCTCCATCTCTCAAACCTCCTCATTTCATAGGGCACCATTAGTTTGCTTCCTCAGAGCTGATTTCAGCATTTTGGCAGATGTTTTATGAATGTTGTAAATAGGCACAAAGCAGAGAGATATCCTAATATTGAGAGTAGTAAATATCATTGCCAGTGGCCTAAGGCTTCTCTGTACACATTAGAAGAAAGTACTCTCCAAAGAGAATCATTGAGAGTTAAAAGAAAATAAATCACTATTGTAATAATCATAAAAAAGCAATTGCATACTGATGCTCAATGGTCTCTGGGTAGCCAGGTGCTAATAATTCCACTCTGCTAATGGAGACTTAAAGTTATATTGGTATATGCATTTGAATGGTGTTCACTTCAGCATTAGGAGACATGATGTCTTACTTGAAATTCAGATTATTGACTTGACCCTGTTATTGAGAGATTACAATTCTTAATTTAAGAGTAATTTTCAGTGGCATCTATAACATTAGAAACAAATGGAACATTTGAGGGATAGAGAGGAGGGGGAAATTCATGCAGTTTTAGACTTTTACAAGCAACAAAGGATGACAGCAGTAGCACAGAATAAATACAAAAATATCCTTACACACACACAAACACACACACACACACACACACACACACACACACACACACACACACACACTAGCATAGAGAAAGACATTTACTGAGGCAAGTACCAGTGAGAAATTCTCTAGTTAGAAACAAAAAGCCAGAGCATTTGTTCTGGGTTTCTAGAGAAGTTGGCTTACAGTTAAAGATAGGAATGAATTTTTATATTTGCTACACTTTTACTTAAGTTTTTTTTTCCATCCAAATAAGCCAAACCATAGACCATTAGGTCAGCACTTCACAGGCAGCATAAAATCAACTGACTTTATTAGATTTAATTCAGTATGGACTGTTATAAATTAATTCAAATCAGCAAAAAGGAGATGAGAAAAGGTAAGGTTGGCCATTAAGGATGGAAATAAATAAACTTTTTTTTCTTTGATGATTACAAGGTAAATGTGGTATAGGAGATGAAGGTTGAGGTCCTTTGATAAAAGTGCCAGGCTCTAAAGGTTGTCATGATATGCTACACCACAGAACAAAAGCAAGTTCAATACTGAATATACTTGGCTACTAATTCCAAGGTGAATGCTTTTTCATTATGGAAAATTAGGAGATGACTGATAGAAATAAAGCTGTTAGAGTGGGAAGGTACCTTAGAACAGAATATGAGCTGGAAATGCTCATAAAATATAGAATGTTATTAGAGATCTAGAAGTGATCATCTATTTTAATTCCTTAATAAAGGATGAAAATAAATCACAAAAAAAGTTTTTGTCATGTCTGACTTTTTGTGACCCCATTTGGGGTTTTCTTGGTAGAGATACTGGAATGGTTTGCCAGTTTCCTTTTCCAGCTCATTTTATACATGAGGAACTGGAGCAAGCAATGGATTTGACCAGGTCACACGTTAGATTTGAACTCAGAAAGCTGAGTCTTCCTCACTCCAGACTCTAAGCTGTCTACTGTGCCAAATTCAAAGTCATTTTGTCAGCAATATAAATCTTCTCATTCTCAGTACAGTTTGCTTTCAATTTCTACTTCTCTCTGCAAATTCTAAAAACTTTAAACTAGGAAGTAATCTTAAAAAATTCTGTTCTTTACCTCATTTCATTTTACAGATGAATAAACTTCAGCTCAAAGACATTAAATGCTCCTACTGTGAGTCAATAGCAAAACTTGAATTAGAACCCAAGTCTTCTGTCACCCACACCTGTGTACTCCCTTTCACTGAAGGTTCCATAAGGACCTGCCTATGCCCTTCCTCAATGTGAAAAATTGTGAACATTCTACATGACCAGAATTATTTCTCACTTCCCCAGAAATTTCAAATGATGTTTTGAAATTCCTAACTTTGTGACAACTGCTTAGGATATTCCATAAATGTGCACTTTTATGTGGATTTAGGCATTAAGCTAGGACAAAACCTAACTCACTAAGACATTAACATGGAGAAATTAATTTAACTAGTAACACATTACTACCCATTATCATGCTATCCAAACTGGGAAGATAAGTGCATAGATAAATAAAACAAAAATGGCGAATTAAAAATAACATAATACATACAAAAAATAAAATGCTAAGAGGTTCATAGATGAAGAGGCTATATTTTAGAAAATTCAGCAATATTATATTGGTAGAATAATGGAATTGGATAAAATAATGCAAAGATACACTTGGAGTCAGAACATTCTATGTCTAAATGCCAACTCAGACTTTTAGTAATTATGAGATTATGGAGAAGTTTACACAAGAATGACAGCATGGGGGGGGGGGGAACAGAGCCAAGATGGTGACCAGAGAAGAGCCTCTCTTAGGTGTTCTCTCTCTATAATATTTCAAAACTTATAAAATAATGACTCTAGCTAAATTTTTGAGAGACAGAACCCACAGAGGGATCCAGTGAGGCAATTCTCCAGCCCAAGGTAACCTGGAAAATAGCATAAAGACTCCACTCCATGGGGTTAAAGGGGTGACCCACCAGAGTGAAGGAATTTCAGCCTCCCAAGGCAGCCCCAGAGCACCTGGGAGCTGTGGTTCATGGCAGCCAGGGTAGTTTCCTGAGCTACACCCCAGAGAGCACTGGGCACAACTTGGAAGACCAGCATGGGACCTCTGCCAGACTGAGCCCATGAAGCCCAGCCCTCAGGGCATTCAGCAAGCAGCTTGGCCACGGCAGTCCAGGTCCAGGAAACCAAAGCAGGTAGAGCCAGTAAGCAAGAGCCCCCAGGCAAATGAGCCTTGAGTGCTCAGCATACCTAAGTTAGGGGAATGGAGAGAGACTTCAGAGGTCTGTCCTCTGTACCTGGAACAGGACTCTGGGCCTCTGACCATATTCAATTCCTGATCACAGTCTAGGCCCCCCATAGAACAGCAGGGCCACCCCCTCCCCCTTACACACACACACACCTCACCCCTGTGGCAGAGGGATGTACTTGTGGTCATTCACAGACCAGGGGGAAAGACAGAGCTTCACACATTGGGGGGGGGGGGGGATGTCCTAATAATACTCAAAAGCTCAGGAAGCACCTGAAAGCACCTGAAAATCAGGCTCAGGCTGGGGAAATGTGGGGAAATGAGTTAACAGAGAGAAAAAAGAGGAGCACCACTGAGAAATACATTGGCTATGATCCCAAGAAGTATAAAAATACTCAGTCTGAAGATGAGGAAGTACAAGTTCCTGCATCTAAAGACTCCAAGACATATGGAAATTGGGCTCAGGCTATGACAGAGCTCAAAAAAGATTTTGAAAATCAAGGGAGGGAGATAGAAGAAAAATTGGGAAAAGAAATGAGAGAGATGCAGGAAAAACATGACAAAGAAGTCAGGAGACTTCCAGCCAAGATGGTGGAGAAAAGACAGGCACAGTTCTAAAATCTCCTGATCTTTCCCCATGTATGATATGAAACAAACTTCTTAACAGAAATCTGATCTACAAAACCCAGAAATAAAAGCAAGAGAAAGAACATCTACCTTAGGATCTGTCATATGCAGTCGTGGGTGATTTCAGCCACAGAGGGTAGAAGATGGATCAGCCACAGATCACCAGAATCGGAGCCCAGGAGTCTAAGGGCCCAAGAATCACACATGGATGATCAATGGTGGAGGTAGAGCCTGGTCAACCATGGGGGCTTGGGTCAGCTAGAGAGCAGAGACATTGGTGTTGGTGCTGACACTTGGGAGCTTGCCAACAGGGATGGGGGAGGCTTCCAGTAGAGGAGAGCTGTGGACATCTTCCCTGGGCCCCTCTCATCCAGAGGAACTCTGAGTCCACACCTCCATTTCATCTGAAGCCCCTTCCCAGAACAAACACAATCACAGACCTTTGGCCCCAGGCACAGGTGTGTGAGCAGCAGAACCAGCTCAGCTGATAATAGGGAGAGGGATGACCTCACCCCAGGGTAGAGCCCACCATTGATTGAAGGCAAAAGGATTTAATAACTTCAAACACTCCCTCCAGGCCAAAGGAGAAGGCCTCAAGCAGGGTCACATACACCAGAGAAAGCAACAAGCACCCCCTACTGGCCAGCTGGAAAAATTACACTCAGTGAGCAAATCCTCTAGCACTCCCTATTGTCCAGCTGGAGATATTGCATTCACTAAGGAAAGCTTCCAGAGATCCCAATACCAAACATCTGTGAACCAGCCCCTCCCCAACTCAAGGTATTAGCAAATTGAAGAAAAGTCAGCAGAAAGGTGGATCCATAGAAAAATTCTTGGAAGGAAACGACCCTAACTCAGAGAGTCCTACAACCATTAAGGAGAATATGATCTGGTCTACAGCACAGAAAGGCTTCCTTGATGAAATAAGGAAGGAGTTTAAAAATCAATAGGAAAATTTGGGAAAAGAAAGCCAAGAAAAGATTAACACCAAGCAACAAGAAAACAAATACTGGAAAATCCAATTGAACAAATACAGAATGAGAATAATTCTCTTAGATCCTCAATTGGGTAAATGCAAAAAGAAAATAATTCTATGAAAAGCTGGTCAAATGGAAAGCTCTTTGAAAAAATAGAATTGACCAACTGGAAAAGGAGTTGCAAAAGATAAATGAAGAAAATTCCTCTCTAAAAAAAAATGAAGTCTGTGGAAACTAATGACTTAATGAGACAGCAAGAGCCTGTTCAACAAAACCAAAAAATAGAAAAAAATAGAAGAAAATGTAAAATACCTCATCAGCAAAACCACTGAACTCGAGAATAGAGCAAGGAGGGCCAACCTAGGAATTGTTGGAAATCCTGAAAACATTGAAGAGACAAAAAAAGCATGGACTGGATATTACAGGATCGAGAGATGGAAAATTGCACTGATATCATGGAACCAGAAGGCAAAATAGTTATTGAAAATACATCAATCTCCTCCAGAAAGAGATCCTAAAATGAAAATACCAAGGAATGTTGTGGCCAAATTCCAAAATTATCAGATAAAAGAAAAAATCCTGCAAACAGTCGGAAAGAAACAATTTATATACCAAGGAGCCACAGTAAGGCTTATGCAGGACCTGGATGCATCAACATTAAGGGATTGAAGGGCCTGGAACAAGATATTCCAAAGAGCAAGGGGCCTTGGAATGCAGCCAAAAATCCACTATCCAGCAAAGCTAAGCCTTCTTTTTCAGGGGAAAAGATGGACATTTAACAAAATGGAAGAATTCCAAAAGTTCCTGATGAAAAGACAAGAGTTAAATAGAAAATGTGGACATCAAACAGGAGGTTCAAGAGACATATGAAAAGGTAAATAAAAAAAGGGGTAAAGAAAAAAAACCTGCTATCCAATAAGATGAAACTGGCTATATCCCAGCATGGGAAAAAGCTTCTCATAACTCCTGAGAATTGTAACTCTAACAGAGAGAATATACCTAGAAGAAGTGATGGACACTCAGGACTTATCCATGAGACTGCTATCCAATGGGATGAAACTGGCTATATCCCTACTTGGGAGAAAGACTCTAAAACTCTAGAGAACTGTAACTCTATTAGATAGAATATACTTAGCTAGAAGTAATAGATACTCAGAATTTCCTATGACTCAGATAGAGTGATTTAAACACACCTCCTTCTTAAAAAGAGAGATAGGAAGAAGAGGGGAAGAGGGAAGGGATTGAATGGGATAAATCTCATTACAATAAGAGGTACAAAAGACCTATGGAAATAGAGGGGAAGAAGGGAGATGAGAAACACTTGAAGCTTCTTCTCATCAGACTTGGCTTAAAGATAGCTTACATACATACTCAGTTAACTTAAAAAACATCTTACTTTGCAAGTATTAAAAGGGGAAAAGGGGAGGGGGGATGGAGACAGGGAGGGGGGAGAAAAAGGGGGAACTAACAAAAGGAAGGGAAGGGAAGGGAAAGGGAAACAGGGAAAGGGGAAAGAAAGGGGAGGAGGTTGGATATAGTATGGCAAACACACTGAAGGGGGTGGCATTCAGAAATAAAATGGGGATTATGGATAAGGGGGAAGGGGAAAAATACAAACAGAGGGAAGATAGCATGAAGGGCAGTAAAGAGTCAGTAATTCTAACTTTGTTTTTGTTTTTTTTTTAGGTTTTTGTAAGGCAAATGGGGTTAATTGGCTTGCCCAAGGCCCCACAGCTTGGTAATTATTAAGTGTCTGAGACCAGATTTGAACCCAGGTACTCCTGATTGCAAGGCCAGTGCTTTATCCACTACGCCACCTAGCCGCCCTAGTAATTCTAATTTTGAATGTGAATGGGATGAACTCTCCCTTAAAACATAATCAAATGGCAGACTGGATTAAAAACCAGAATCCTACAATAAGCTGCTTTCATGAAATTCATTTGAAGCAGAGAAATACATATAGAGTAAAGGTAAAAGGTTGGAGCAAAATATATTTTGCTTCAGCTGAAGTGAAAAAAAAGCAGGGGTAGCAACTCTTATTGCAGACAAAGCAGCTGCAAAAATAGATAGCATTAAAAGAAATAAGGGGGGGGGGAGGCTAGGTGGCGTAGTGGAAAAAGCACCGGCCTTGGAATCAGGAGTACCTCAGTTCAAATCTGGTCTCAGACACTTAATAATTACTTAGCTGTGTGGCCTTGGGCAAACACTTAACATTTACCTTGCAAAAGCCTAAAAAAAAGAGATAAGGAAGGAAACTTTATCCTTCTAAAAGGGTACCATAAACCATAAAGTGATTTCAATACTGAATGGGACAGCATCCAGATTCTTAGAGGAGAAGCTGAAGGAACTACAGGAAGACAAAGACAGCAAAACTCTACTAGTGGGAGACCTCAACGTCACACTCTCAGATTTAGATAAAATAAAGAAGAAAGAAGTTAAGGAGGTAAATAGATTGTTAGGAAAACTAGATATGATAGACTTATGGAGGAAATTGAATGGGGAAAGAAAGGAATATACCTTTTTCTCTTCAATATATGGCACTTATACAAAAACTGACCATGTACTAGGGCAAAAAAACCCTAAGAATCAACTGTGGAAAGGCAGAAATAGTGAATACATCTTTCTCAGATCACAATGCAATAAAAAGCATATGCAATTTTGGGCCAAGGTGATATAGACCCAGAAATAATTGGAAACTAAATAACTTCATTTTAAGGAATGAGTGGATCAAACAACAAACTATAGAAAGAATTAATTATTTTATCCCAGATAATGACAGTAATGAAGTAACATACCAAAACCTATGGGATTCGCTCAAAGCAGCTGTCAGGGGATATATTATATCATTAAAGGCTTACATGAATAAATTAGAGAAAGAGGATATCAATGAACTAAATATGCAACTGAAAAATTTGGGAAAGGATAAATTTAAAAAATCCCTGATTAAATATTGAAGTAGAAATTCTAAAAATTAAAGGAGAAATTAATAAAATAAAGAGCAAAAAACTATTGAATTAATAATTAAAATTAAGAGTTGGTTTCATGAAAAAATCAATAAAATTGGTAAACCTCTTGTCAATTTAATTAAAAAAATAGAAAAGATAACCAAATTACTAGTATCATAAATGAAAAAGGTGAACTCAAAGCCGAGGAGGAAATTAAAGTAATAATTTGGGAATTATTTTGCACAACTCTATGCCAATAAATTGGACAATCTAATTGAAATGGATGAATGTTTATGAATATATAAGTTTCCCAGGTTAAATGAAGAGGAGATTAAATACCTAAACAACCCTATCTCAGAAAAAGAAATTCAAAATGCCATCATTGAACTTCCTAAGAAAAAAATCTTCAGGGCCTGATGGATTCACAAGTGAATTCTACCAAATATTTAAGGAACAGTTGGTTCCAATTCTATATAAACTCTTTGGGAAAATAGGGGAAGATGGAACTCTGCCAACCTCAAAAACAATATGGTGCTGATATGTAAACCAGGAAGCATTAAAACCTGAGAAAGAAAATTATAGACCTATCTTCCTGATGAATATAGATGCAAAAATCTTAATTAAAATCTTAGGAAAATGTTTACAACAAGTTATCACTAGGATAATACATTTTGACCAAATAGGATAAATCCCAGGAATGCAGGTTTGGTTCAATATTAGGAAAACTGTTAGTATAATCAATTATACCAACAACAAACCAATCAGCAGAAATTATATGATTGTATATCAATAGATGTTGAAAAAGCTTTTGACAAAATACAGCACCCATTCCTACTAAAAATACTTGAGAGTGTGGAAATAAATGAACTCTTCCTTGAATAATAAGCAGTATCTATCTGAAACCATCAATAAGCATTATATTCAATGGAGAAAGGCTAGAGACAATCCCAGTAAGATCAGGAGTGAAATAAAGATGCCCACTGTCACCACTACTATTCAATATTTGTATTAGAAATGTTAGCTTCAGCAATTAGAGAAGAAAAAGAAACTGAAGTAATTAGAATTGGGAAGGAAGAGGCAAAACTCTCACTCTTTGCAGATGACATGATGGTATACTAGAGAATACCAAAAAATCATCCAAAAAACTACTGTCAACAATTAGCAATTTTGGCAAAGTTGCAGGATATAAAACAAACTCTCATAAATCGTCAACATTTCTATATATGACTATCAAGATACAGCAGGAAGAACTAGAAAGAGAAATCCCATTCAAAGTAGCCTCAGACAATATAAAATACCTAGGAGTCTATTTGCCAAGGCAGACTCAGAAATTTTTTGAAAACAATTATAAAACAATTCCCACACAAATTAAATCACATTTAAACAATGGGGCAAACATCAACTGCTCATGGATAGGTTGAGGTAATATAATACATATGACAATTCTACCAAAACTAAACTACTTGTTTAGTGCCCTAACAAAAATAATTCCAAAAAATTACTTTAATGAGTTAGAAAAAGTTGTAAATAAATCATATAGAGAAATAAAAAGTCAAGAATTTCCAGGGATTCATTGAAAAAAGTGCAAAAGAAGGTGCCTTAGTACTACCTGATCTAAAATTATAATATAAAACATCAGTCATCAAAACTGTCTCATATTGGCTAAGAAATAGATTGATGGACCAGTGGAATACACTAAATGCAATAGCAGGAAATGATTATAGTAATTTGCTGTTTGATAATCCCAAAGAGTCCAGCTATTGGGATAAAAACTCTCTCTTCAATAAAAACTGCTGGAAAATTTGGAATTTAGTATGGAAGAAACTTAGTTTAGGCCAACACCTCACACCCTATATCAAGATAAGAACCAAAGGGATACAGCATTTGGACATAAAAAAACCATAATGTAAGCAAACTAGAAGATCAAGGACTACTTTACCTGTCAGATCTATGGAAAGGGAAGCAGTTTATGACTAAGGAAGACATGGAGAACATCACTAAAAACAAACTAGATGATTTCAATTACATTAAATTGAAAAGCTTTTGCACAGACAAAACCACTGTGACCAAGATCAAAAGAAATGCAGTTAACTGGGAAACAATCTTTACAACTAATGTTTCTGACAAAGGACTCATTTCTAAAATATACAGAGAACTGAGTCAATTATTTTTTTAGAAAAGCCACTCCCCAATTGACAAATGGTCAAAATATATGCAAAGGCAATTTATAGATGAGAAAATTGAAGCAATCCATAGTCATATGAAAAATTACTCTAAATCATTACTTATTAGAGAAATGCAAATTAAAGCTTCTCTGAGGTATCATCTCACACCTCTCAGACTGGTGAATTTGACTAGAAAGGATAATGATTATTATTGGAAGGTTTGTTGGAAATTTGGGACACTATTACATTGTTGGTGGAGCTGTGAACTCATACAAACTTTCTGGAGAGAAATTTGGAACTACACCCAAAGGGCAACAAAAATGCGTGTGCCTTTTTGATCCAGCAATACCAGTACTGGGTATATACCCTGAAGAAATGATGAAAAAGGGTAAAAATATCACTTGTAGGGGGGCGGGGCCAAGATGGCAACATGAAGGGATCGAGTCTTAGGAGCTCTCTGATAAAAACTCATAAACTAAGGACTCTAACTAAACTTTCGAGAGACAGAACCCACAAAGGGATCCAGTGAGGCAGTTCTCCTACCCAAGGTAACCTGGAAAAGAGCAGAGAGGCTCTGCTCCTCGGCTGGAGGGGTGGCCTGCCAGAGGGGTGGCCCGCCAGAGCCAAGGAACTTCAGCTTCCCGGAGGCAGCCCCAGGGTGCTGGGAGCCACAGCTTCCAACAGTGCGGGAGTCTACTGGGCTGCACCCTGGGGAGCACCGGCAGGGAGTGGGGGAGCAGCTGGGGACTTCTGCCAGGGTGAGCACTTGGAGCCCAGCCCTCAGGGCACACAGCCAGCAGCTTGGTCTTTTGGCAGCCCAGATCCAGGAAACAGAAGCAGGTGGAGCCCGTAAGCAGGAGCCCCCAGGACATGAACCCATTGAGCTGAGGGAGGGGAATGAAGAGAGAGACTGCTGAGCTCTGTCCTCTGCCTCTGGAGCAGGGCTCTGGAGCTCTGACCACATTCAGATCCTGATCACAGTCTAGGCCCCCCCAATAGAACAACAGGGCCCCCCCCCCCACCTCGGCCCCATGGCAGAGGGGGGAGCATATGGTCATTCACAGACCAGGAGGGAGGACAGAACCTCACACACTGAGACCATTGTGGGAGTGTCCCAAAAGATCAGGAAACACCCCCCAAAACAGGCTTAGGCTGGGAAAATGAACAAACAAAGAAACAAGAGGAAGACCATTGAGAAATATTTTGCAAATGAGCCCAAGAAGGATCAAAATACTCAGTCTGAAGATGTGGAAGCACAAGCTCCTGCATCTAAAGACTCCAAGAAAAACAGAAATTGGGTTCAGGCTATGATAGAGCTCATAAAAGACTTTGAAAATCAAATGAGGGAGTTAGAAGAAAAACTGGGAAAAGAAAGGAGAGAGATGCAGGAAAAACATGAAAATGAAGTCAGCAGCTTAGTCAAGGAAATCCAAAAAAATACTGAAGAAAAGTACAAAAAGTTATTGAGGAGAAGAATGCTTTAAAAAGCAAAATTGGCCAGATGGAAAAAGAGATAAGAAAACTCTCTGAGGAGAATAAATCCTTCAGACAAAGAATAGAATTCAGGGAGATTGATGAATTTACCAGAAATCAGGAATCAATACTTCAAAACCAAAAAAAATGAAAAATTAGAAGAAAATGTGAAATATCTCGTTGAAAAAAAAACTGATATGGCAAACAGACTTAGGAAAGATAATTTGAAAATTATTGGAATACCTGAAAGTCATGATCAGGAAAAGAGCCTTGACATCATTTTCAAAGAATTACTACAGGAAAATTGCCCTGATATTCTAGAGGCAGGGGGCAAAATAGAATTGGAGAGAATCCACCGACCCCCCCCCCCAAGAAAGAGATCCCAAAAACCCAACCCCCAGGAATATTATAGCCAAGTTCCAGAACTCCCAAGTCAAAGAGAAAATATTTCAAGCAGCCAGAAGGACACAGTACAAATATCATGGAGCGGCAGTCAGGATCACACAGGACTTAGGAGCAGCTACATTGGAAGCTTGTAGGGCTTGTAATACAATATACCGGAAGGCAAATGAGCTTAGAATGCAGCCAAGAATCAACTACCCAGCAAGGCTGAATGTCCTCTTCCAGGGAAAAAGATGGGCTTTCAATGAACCAGGGGAATTTCAAAGGTTCCTTTTGGAATGGCCAGAGCTGAACAGAAGGTTTGATCTTCAGATACAGGACTCAGGTGAAGCATGGAGATTGGAGGAGAGCGGGGAAATATGAGGGACTTAATGAGGATGAACTGCATGTATAGAAAAATGATACTGATAATATTCATATGAACCATCTCAGTTAATAGAGCAGGTAGAGGGAGCATTTATAGTTGAAGCACAGGAGAAAGCTGAATTCGAAGATAAAATATGGTGTAAAAATGGAGTCAATAAGAAAAAAAGGGAAATGGAATGGGAGAAAGAAAAAGGAGAGGGGGAATAGTCCAAGCTATTTCACATAATAAGATTTTTTTTTATTATTACAATGAGCTATTGCAATGATATGGAAGGGGGGAGGCAAGGGGGAATGAGGGAACCTTTGCTCTCATCAGAGATGGCTAGGAGAGGAAACAGCAAATATACTCAATGGGGTTTAGACAACTGGAGTAAGAAGGAGGGGGGAGCAGGGGGGAAGGGGTGGGGATGTGAATAAAGGAGGAGAGGATGAACCATGGGGGGACAGTGGTCAGATATAACACATTTTCTTTTTTTTATTTCTTGCAAGGGGCTGGGATTGGATGGCCTGTCCAGGACCATAGGGCCAGGTGGATTCTGGGCCTAAGGCATGGTATGGGGGCTCAGGGCTTCTTGGCCCCAGGACCAGGGATCTGTCTGCTGTGCCACTCAGCAACCCTACAGCAGAGTCAGAGTGAAAGGAGAGAGAAAATATAGTACATGGTAGGGGAGAAATAAGAAAGGAGGGAGTTGCAATCAGCCATGACAAGTTGGAAAAATATGGAAGTAACTTTTGTGATGGACTTATCATAAAGAATGTGATCCACTCACGACAGAGTTGATGGTGTTGGAACAAAGACTAAAACACATTTTTTGTTATTATTATTTGGGGGAGGGTGCAGGGCAAGTGAGGCTGGGGGTGGCCTTCTTGGGGCCACATAGCAGGGTGATCATTTGGTGTCTAGGGCTGGATTCGGACCCAGGTGCTCCTGGCTCAAGGGCCAATGCTCTGTCTGCCACTCAGCCACCCCTACTATTATTGCTATTTTATTTTATTTTGGGTCTTTTTTTTTCTTCTTTTTGGTTTTTGCAGGGCAGTGGGGATCGGGTGGCTTGCATGTCACATGGCTGGGTGATTATTGGGTTTACGAGGCTGGATATGGACTCGGGTGCTAGTGGCTCCAGGACTGGTGCTTCGTCCATTGTGCCACCTGGCCATAGCTACAATTATTACTATTATTTTTTTAATTTTAATTTTTTTCTCCCCCCTTTACTTTTTTGCCCAAGCAAGTCCATATTCATGGGGGGAGGGGTATTTTGTTTACTTGTAAACAAGTATATTTTATTAATGTAAAGAAAAACATTTGTACAAAATGAGAATAAAAAATAAATTTAAAAAAGTATCACTTGTACAAAAATATCTATAGCAGCTCTGTTTGTGGTGCAAAGAACTACAAATCAAGTAAATGTCCTTCACTTGGGGAATGGCTTAACAAACTGTGGTATATGTATGTCATGGAACATTATTGTTCTATTAGAAACCAGGAGGGATAGGAATTCAGGGAAGCCTGGAAAGATTTGCATGAACTGATGCTGTATGAGATGAGCAGAACCAGAAATCACTGTATACCCTAACAGCAACATGGGGATAATGATTAACCTTGATGGGTTCGCTCATTGCATCAGTACAAAAATCAGGGATAATTTTGGGTCATCTGCAATGGAGAATACCATCTGTATCCAGAGAAACAACTGTGGAGTTTGAACCAAGACCAAGGGCTATTAACTTTAATTTAGGGAAAAAACTGATATCTTAATGTCAGATCTTGTTATCTCTTATGCTCTATGTTTCTTTCTTAAGGATATGATTTCTCTCTCATAACATTCAATTTGGATCAATGTATGCCATGGAAACAATGTAAAGACTGACAAATTGCCTTCTGGGGGGGGAAGGAAGTAAGATTAGGGGAAAATTTGTAAAACTCAAAATAAATAAAATCTGTAAATATTAAAAAAAAGTAGTCAGCAGCTTAGTCAAATGTTGAAGAAAATAGCATGCTAAAAACCAGCTTAGGTCAAATTGATGAAAAAGTTACTGAGGAAAAGAATGCTTTAAAAAGCAGAATTGGCCAGATGGAATAAGAGATAAGAAAGCTCTCTGAGGAAAACAAATCCTTCAGCTGTAGAATGGAACTAAAGGAAGCTGCTGACTTTACATGAAGCCATGACACAATACTTCAAAACCAAAAGAATGAAAAATTAGAAGAAAATGTGAATCTTATCATTTTAAAAATCAACTGATGTGGAAAACAAATTCAGGAAAGATAATTTAAAAATTATTGGGATATCTGAAAGTCATGATCAGAAAGAGCCTTGACATCATTTTTTAAAGAATCCCTACAAGAAAATTGCCCAGATATCCTAGAAGCAGAGGGCAAAATGGAAATTGGGAGAATCTACCACTCTCCTCTGGAAAGAGATCCAAAAAAAATCCAGGAATATTATAGCCAAGTTCCAGAACTCCCAAGTCAAAGAGAAAATATTACAAGCAGCCAGAAGGGCACAATTCAAATATTGTGGAGCTGCAGTCAGGACCACGCATATAATAAGATTTTTTTTATTACAATGAGCTATTTCAATGATATGGAAGGGGGGAAGGTGAGGGAGAATGAGGGAACCTTTGCTCTCATCAGAGGTGGTTCAGAGAGGAAATAGGATATATACTCAATGGGGTCTAGACATCTAGAGTAAAAAGGAGAGAAGGGGTGGGTGAAGGGGGGGATGTGAGTGATGGAGGAGAGGGTGGACTGTGGGGGAGAGGGGTCAGTTATGACACATTTTCTTTTTTACTTCTTGCAAGATACTGGAATTGGATGACCTGTCCGGGATCACAAGGCTGGGTCTTTGCAGGGCCTTAGGGGTGGCATGCAGGCTCTGGGCCTCTTGGCCCCAGGGCCGGTGATCAGTCTGCTAAATCACTCAGCTACCCTACAGCACATTTAAGAAGAAGGAGAGAGTAAATGAAGAGAGAAAATATAGTGTATGGTAGTGGGAAGGACGAATGGAGGGAGTTGTGATCAGCAATGGTAATAGCAGAAAAAAATGGAAGTAGCTTTTGTGATGAACTTATCCTAAAGAATGTGATCCATCCACAACAGAGCTGGTTGTGTTGGAACACAGACTGAAGCATATTATTATTATTATTATTATTATTATTATTATTATTGTTATTATTATTATTATTATGTGGGGGGACTGAGGGGCAAATGGGGTTGGGTGGCTTGCCCAGGGCTGCACAGCTGGATGATTGTTGGGTGTCTGGGGCCAGATTTGGGCTCAGGGACACCTGACTCCAGGGCCGGTGCTCAGTCCACTGTAGCACCTAACTGCCCCATTATTATTATTTTTTTAATTTTAATTTTAATTTTTTCCTCTTTATTTCTCATGAGTGTCTATATTTTGGGGAGAGGGGTATTATGTTTACTCTTAAACAATAATATTTTAGTAATGTATAAAAATATCATTTTTGCAAAAAGAAAATAAATATAATAAGAATGACAACATGGTATAATGCATAGGGCACTGGATTTGGAATCAGGAAACATGAATTTGAAATCTAGGTCTTCTAAACTACTGTGTCTTTTTTTTAAATTTATTAATTTATTCTTATTTTGTAAAAATAAAGTTTTTTATATATTACTAAAACATTCATCTTTAAGAGTAAACATAATACCTTACCCCCAAGAAAATATTAACCCACATAAGCAATAAAGTAAAGGGGAGAGAAAAAATTGAAATTAAAATTAAAAAAAAATAATAATAATAATTGCAGGTATTGCCAGGTGGAGCAATGAATGTAGCACTGGCCCTGGAGCCAGGAGCAGCCGAGCCCAAATCTAGCCCCAGACACCCAACAATCATCCAGCCGTGTGACTGCATGCAGGCCACCCCAGCCCCATTGCCATACAAAAACAAAAACAAAAGACCCTAAATAAACTAAAATAGTAATAATAATAATAGTAGGGGCAGCTGGGTGGCAGATGGATTACTGGCCCTTGAGCCAGGAGCACCCAGGTCCAAATCCAGCCTCAGACACCCAACAATCACCCATCAGTGCAGCCCCAGGCAGGCCACCCAATCCCATTTGCCCTGCAACACCCCCCCCCAGAAAATAATAATAATAATAATAATAAAATGTGCTTCAGTCTGTGTTCCAACACCACCAGCTCTTTTGCGGGTGGATCACATTCTTTAGGATAAGTCCATCACAAAAATTACTTCCATATTTTTCCACCATTGCCATTGCTGATTGCAGCTCCCTCCATTCATACTTCTCGACTACCATGAACTATATTTTCTCTCCTTTCTCTCTGTCTCTGCTGTAGGGTAGTTGAGTGGTGCAGCAGACAGATCGCTGGCCCTGGGGCCAAGAGTCCCCGAGCCCACATACAACCCCTTACCCAGCCTCCACCCATCCCTATGGTCCTGGACAGGCCATCTAATCCTAGCCCCTTGCAAGAAGTAAGAAAGAAAATGTGTTACATCTGACCACTCTTCTCCCATGGTCCATCCTCTCCTCCATCACTCACATTCACCCCTTCCCCTGTCCCCCTCTCTCCTTCTTACTACAGATGTCTGTATCCCATTGAGTATATATGCTGTTTCCTCTCCTAACCACCTCTGATGAAAGCAAAGATTCCCTCATTCCTCCTTACCTTCGCCCCTTCCATATCATTGCAGTAGCTCATTGAAATAAAAAAAAAAATCCCATTATATGAAATATCTTAGCCTATTCCTCTTCTTTTTCTTTCTCCCATTACATTTCCCTTCCTTCTATTGACTCCATTTTTACACCAGAATATATCTTCAAATTCAGTTTTCTCCTGTGCTTCATCTATCAAAGCTCCTTCTACCTGCTCTATTAAATGAGAAGGTTCATATGAGTATCATCAGTATCATTTTTCTATGCGGGAATACATGTAGTTCATCATCATTAAGTCCCTTATATTTTCCCCTTCTCCAGTTTCTATGCTTCACCTGAGTCCTGTATTTGAAGATCAAACCTTGTGTTCAGCTCTGGCCATTCCAACAGGCACATTTGAAATTCCCCTGGTTCATTGAAAGTCCATCTTTTTCCTTGGAAGAGGACATTCAGTTTTGCTGGGTAGTTGATTCTCAGTTGCATTCTAAGCTCTTTTGCCTTCTGGAATGTTATATTCCAATCCCTAAGAGCTTTTAATGTAGTTGCTACTAAGTCCTGTGCAATCTTGACTGCAGCTCCACAATATTTGAATTGTGTCCTGGCTGCTTGTACTATTTTCTCTTTGACTTGGGAGTTCTGGAACTTGGCTATAATATTCCTGGGGGTTGGGTTTTTTTTAATGGATCTCTTTCTTATGGAGATCAGTGGATTCTCTCCATTTCTATTTTGCCCTCTGCTTCTAGGATATCAGGGCAATTTTCCTGTAATAATTCTTCAAAAATGATGTCAAGGCTCTTTTCCATGCCATGACTTTCATGTATTCCAATAATTTTTGAATTATCTTTCCTAAATCTGTTTTCCATATCTGTTGTTTTTGCAATGAGATGTTTCACATTTTCTTCTAATTTTTCATTCTTTTGGTTTTGAAGTATTGAATCCTGATTTCTCATAAAAATCAGCAATCTTCCTGAGTTCTATTCTTTCTCTGAAAGATCTGTTTTCCTCAGAGAGCTTTCTTATCTTTTTTTTCCATCTGGCCAATTCTGCTTTTTAAAGCATTCTTCTCCTCAATAACTTTTTTAACTGTTTTATCCATTTGACCTACTGGTTTTTAATATGTTATTTTCTTCAGCATTTTTTTGGATCTCCTTGACTATCTGCTGACTTCATTTTCATGTTTTTCCTGTATCTCTCTCATTTCTTTTCCCAATTTTTCCTCTATCTCCCTCACTTGATTTTCAAAGTCTTTTTTGAGCTCTGTCATGGCCTGAGCCCAATTGCTTTTTTTCTTGGAGTCTTTAGATGCAGGAGCCTGTGCTTCCTCATCTTCATATTGAGTGTTTTGATCCTTCTTGGGATCACAGGCAAAGTATTTCTCTATAGTGTTCCTCTTTTTTTCTCTGCTTACTTATTTCCCCAGCCTGTGCCTGGCTTTGGTGTGCTTCCTGAGCTTTTGGGACACCCCCACAACAATCCAAGTGTATGAGGCTCTGTCTTCCCTCCTGGTCTGTGAATGACCACAAGTGCACCCCTCTTCCACACAGCTGAGAGCGGGGGGCTAGACTGCGCTCAGGATCTGAATGTGGTCAGAGTCCCAGAGTCCTGTTCCAGGGACAAAGGACAGATCTCAGCAGTCTCTCTTCACTCCCTTCCCTTGGCTCAGCTTATGCCCTGGGGGCTCCTGCTTATGGGCTCCACCTGCTTCTGGTTCCTGGACCTGGGCTGCCATGACTATGTTGCTTGCTGTGTGCCCTCAGGGCTGGGCTTCACGTGCTCACTCTGGCAGAGGTCCCCCCCGCTGTTCCCCCAAGTTGTGCCTGATGCTCCCTGGGGTGTAGATCAGGAAACTGCCGTACTGCTGTGAGCCATGGCTCCCAGTGCACTGGGGCTGCCTCTGGGAGGCTGAAGTTCCTTTGCTCTGGCAGGCCACCCCTCTGGTGGGCCACCTCTCCAACCCTGTGGAGCTGAGCCTTTCTGCTCTTTTCCACATTACCTTGGGTTGGAGAATTGCCTCACTGGATCCCTTTGTAGGTTCTGTCTCTCAAAAATTTAATAAGAGTCATTATTTTATAAGTTTTGAAATATTATAGAGAGAGAACACCTAAGAGAGGCTCTTCTCTGGTCACCATCTTGGCTCTGCCCCCTCATGCTGCCATTCTTGTGTAAACTTCTCCATAATCTCATAATTACTAAAAGTCTGAGATGGCATTTAGACATAGAATGTTCTGATTCCAAGTGTATATTCGCATTATTTAATCCAATTCCATTATTTTACCAGTATAATATTGCCGAATTTTCTAAAATATGGCCTCTTCATCTATGAACCTCTTAGCATTTTATTTTTGTATGTATTATGGTATTTTTAATTTGCTATTTTTATTTTATTTATCTATGCACTTATTTTCCCAATTTGGATAGCATGATAATGGGTAGTAATGTGTTACTCGTTAAATTAATTTCTCCATATTAATGTCTTAGTGAGTTATGTTTTGTCCTAGCTTAATGATGCCTAAATCCACATAAAAGTGCATGTTTATGGAATATCCTAGAATATCCTAAGCAGTTGTCACAAAGTTAGGAATTTCAAAATATCATTTGAAACTTCTGGGGAAGTAAGAAATAATTCTAGTCATGTAGAATGTATACATTTGTTGTAAAACTGTGACTTTCAATCTAGATCTCATTTGAGTACTAAAAAAAACTTGTTGGCCATCACAAATCATAACTTTATATATATATATATGTATATATATGTATATATATATATTATCTAAAACTTACAAATAGGCAGAAGGTAAGAGAGATGGGGATTTTTTTTAAATCTATAGAAGTTTATTTGAGGACTTGGAGTCTTTATGTCATGAATTCTTAACCTATGGTCTAAGAACATACTTATTTTTATTTTGGATAAATGTATTTCAATATAATTAATTGGTTTCCTTTGTAATTCTATATATTTTACTTTTGATATTTAAAAACATTATTTTGAGGAGTACATGGGTTTTTATAAGAATGTCAAGAGTCTGAAAAACAAAAATCTAAAAATACTTGTTTATAACTCAGTGCTAATTCCTTCGTCAGAAGAAAGAGACAAATTTTCAAAAGAGGGTGAACAAATTGTCAACATTCATTTGAAAAAAAATTCAGTCTCCTTTGTTATTCAAAAAGATGAAAATTGTAACAACATTTTAGGTGCTAACATGTTCATAAGATAGGGACAATATTTATTGTTAGCAGTTATGGAGAAACAGTACATTGATTCATTGCTTGTGGAATTGGAAATCTATATCAACTTTTTAAAAATAAATTTGTAGTATGCAACAAAATTATAACAGTGATTATATCTTTTATTCAATAACCCCTTTGGGGGAATATATTTTGATAGAGCTATCAAATACAACCCAAAAGAACTCTCTATTTAAAGACATATCTTATTGTAAACCATCCTGACAATAGAGAACTGGTTAGGTAAGTAGTAGTATATTCATGCCATAATGAAATTAAAATGGAGAAATATGATGTATACACAGAGATATGAAAGGTATTTGTGGAATAATGTAAGCAAGAAGAATGCAGCTTGCACTGAGCAAAGTGCACTGAGTACTGGGGAAAAGCATATGAAAATGAATGGATAAAGTCAATGGGACTTTGAGGGAAGGATTGAAAAAGTGTCATCAGTCTTTGCAATGAATTTAATTAATCTAAATATCTATTAAATAATTATATACCTATAAACCAAGTATATTCTATTTCTCTCATTAGGGCAGTGACATGGCATAGTGGATAGAGAACCAGGCCTGGAGAGATGAAGTGCTGAGTTCACCTGGTCTCAGATGGTTACTAGCTTTATGCCCTTGGGCAAGTCATTAACCCTACTTTGATAGTGCTATCAAAATTAATCCAAAAGAACTATCTGTGTAAAGACAGATCTTATTTTAGACCATCCTAAATATCTGATAATAGAGAACTGGGCTTTTTTTCAGTTTCCTCATTTGTAAAATTAGCTATAGAAAGGAAACAGCAAACCACTCTACTATCTTTGCCAAGAAAACTCCAAATGGGGTCATGAAAGTTAAACATAACTGAAATGAATGAGCAACAATAGTCACTACTTTGTAAGTAGCCAATTACATACACATATATATATATATATATATATATATATATATATATATATATGTATGCATGTATAAAACAACTGTTTTCTGGGGGAAAATAATGGATTACATAGTTTTAAGTTTAATCTCTATCATAAGTTTTTCTACCACTTTTTTAAGTCAACAAAACAATCTAACCCTGCTTTGTAAAATTTTTTGAATTCAAAGGTATAAATAAATGCTCACACTAAAAATGAACAAGTAGTTCTCATAAGCTGTTATGAGCAGGCTCCAGCATACTCCTGATTCCAAAGACCTAAAATGTGAAATTTTACAGTTTGTCCTTGTCAAGGTTTGCATACCAGTGTCATGCGCTTTTAGAACTGAATATTTCCATGTCATTATAAAATATTAAATTAAAAATTATTTGTTCATAACCCCTCATTAAACTACTTATCAAGGCTTAGAGAAATTGTGGGTAAAATAGTACCTGATACAACCAAACTCAAACCCAAACCAGAAATTTAGGAAACAATGAGCATTTGTTGAGTTGACCAGTTAGGGAGCTCCAACCAAAAGGTTCAGACACTTATCAAAGCAAAAAGAAAATATTTTATATAGGTTTCAATTTAGATTGGAGGTGAATTGGTAAAGGCCTACCTCAGAATTTGTTGATGGAAGTTTGTAGGGTAGGAATGGAGGATGTTATATCCTTTGTTTGGAAAGGACCTGTTGCAGGGGCTAGTAGCTGGAGATGGGACTGTCCTTGCTGTTCCAGCAGTATGAAAAAGTAGGAAAAGTTACAGATAAGGTAGGGGTTGCAATAAGAACAGGATCAAGAGAGAAGATCCAAGATGGAAGCATGAAGGCAGGAATTCCTGGAAGCTCATCCCCCCCCCCAAAACTCCAAAAGCCATCAAATTATGACTTTAGTCAAAATTTAGAGGGGCAGAATCCACAGAAAGATCGAATGATACAATTTCCCAATCCAAGACAACTTAGAAGTTCTATGGGAAAGATCTGTTTCACCAGACCAGGGACTGGAAAAGGCCTCTGTGCAGCCACACCAAGTGCCTAGATCCCTGGGGGTACCTGGGTCCATGGCAGAGGGGCCAGTTTCCAGACCTCCTGACCCAGGGATCACTGGTAACAGCTTAAAGGAGTGGTGAGAGAACTCTGCCACATCAGAGTGAGTGCAGAGTGAGCGCTGGCCTCAGAGCATCCCTGTGGTGAGAACCTGCAGCAGGAATTGGGGAAGCCAACCTGCACCTCCAGAGTGCAGCCCACAGAGAGTGAGGGTGTGGTAGGGGGAAGATTGCAAAGGTCTCTCTGCTATCCCTGGAGCAGGACGCTACTGTTTGCCCACTCAGGTCCAGGTTGCAGTTTGGGCCCCTGTACTACCATAGCACAGCAGGGAACCTCCTCATAACTCCAGGGCAGAGGGAGGACCTATCGTCATCAACATACTAGAGCACAGGCAAGAGAGCAGTCAAAAATTCTCATAAGACCTTGAAGAAATTAAGCCCCTGTGGGCTGTCGGAAAAAACCCCCAAAGCCTTGGAAGTGCAATAAATCAGTCATAGGCTGAGAAAATGAGTAAACATAAGAAAAAGAAGAATCTCACCATAGAAAATTACTTTGGTCTCCTGAAAGATTCAGAAGATGACAAAATTGAAGCTTCTGTACTGAAAACCTCCAAGAAAAATAGAAAATGGGCAATTAAGGGAGGTAGAAGAAAAATTGAGAGGAGAAATGAGAGCAGTTCAGATAAATCACGAAAACCAAATAAGCAGCTTGGTGAAAGAAATACAAAAAAAAAATACTGAAGAAAATAATATGTTAAAAACCAGTTTAAGCCAAATGGGAAAAGCAATACAAAAGGCAAATGAGGAGAAGAATGGCTTAAAAAGCAGAACTGGCCAACTGGAAAAGGAGATTAAAAAAAGCTTTCTGAAGAACAGGAGCAGGAGCAGGAACAGGAGCAGGAGGAAGATAATATGGAATTGCTACTCACAGTAGCAGTATCCACATGGATAAAATCATGGCTTCTTCAAATATTGAAATAACTTTGACTGTGAAGAGGTCCACAATAGCATAACTGTTGCTTCATTATGGGGGACTGGACAGAAACCTGGTTCAAAGATATGCATGTTCCTAATGCAAAATACTATAGAAAGTTCATATTTTTCTCTAAAGGTTCCCTATTCAATTTCATCTCTCTGGACCTCAATTTCAACACATAATAAATAAGATATTGGATTAGATCCTCTCTAAGGTTCCTTTCATGTCTAGATTAACACTATAAGCTCTAACATTCTATGATTCAGCTCTTCTGATCATGCTTTGGGGAAATGTAATTTAAATGTTCTTTATCATCTTATACTAATTTTGATTTTTCCCAACAAATGAAGTTTAGAAGTAGCCAGAAAGAAGGAAGAAACCTAAAGGAAGGAACAATTGAACCAATAATATGACGTGGTGCATAGGACCTGGGCTCTAAACTTGGAAGACTGGGCTTCCAATCCTGTCTCATACACTTTCTAGCTGGGCAAAACAGAGTCAACCATTTGAGTTCTTTTTGCCTCAGTTTCCTTGTCTAGAAAATTAAGAAATTGGACTAAATATCTCCTAAAGTTCCTTCCACCTTTAAGTCTATAATCCATACATAAAGGGCTATTTCTAACTTCCCTAGGTTGGAGCAATGATGAAGATCTGGTAGGTCAGTTTATGTGTTAAAGCTATCACACTAGTCTCAAAATAGAAATTATGGTGGTAAGCCAGTGTATATAAACTGTTCCTGGAGTTGTATTGATATGGAAGATGAACTTTATTTCCATGAAAGTGCTAGTCTTATAAAGATAGAATTTTTGTACCCTTACCTTATCATTTTTTAAAAAAATATAATCTCCCAATCTGAACCACAGATAAGAATCTTTATTATGGAGCTTTGGATCCAGGAGCATGTATACTTGTTGATGTTTTTTTGGACATAACATTGATATATAGTCACAGCATTTTTAAAACCTGATTGTATCATGAGCAGTCCCATGGGATAGACGAAGCAGACTAGATGGATTACCAGTATGTCATACATAATTTGATATTGTCTCGAGCAGTACTTGAAAGAAATCATGTCTCAATGCCTGGCTGTGATAGAACTTTTGAAATACACACAAATTCCTCTTTTGGTATCCCCTGAGATTCATTTATGAATCCATAAGTCTCTTTCTTCAGTCCACCTCTTCACTTGTCCTCTCAAAATTGAACAGCTATTTGATTTTTCATCACAGTATGCAGGCAATGGCTCAGACAACCTTCTCAGTATGTGTGATTTCAAGGATGTCAAATGCCTAAAGTGTGCTTTCCTGACTCTACTTGTTGATGCCTGAAGTTCAGACATTTGCTATTCAATCATTTTATAAAAGATTTTGATCTCTTTTAGATTTAAATTTCCCTTAGAGGGATCATATTTTAATCAATCACAAAAACTTGATTAAGTGCCTATTATGTATCAGATACTATGTTGTTTGTGTGTGTGTGTGTGTGTGTGTGTGTGTGTGTGTGTGTGGTGGGGTGGGATACAAAAATAAGCAAAAGACTATACTGAACTCAAGGAGCTTACAATTTAATGGAGGAGAGAACTTACAAACAAATATATACAAAACAAATTGCATTCAGGATTAATAGGAAATAAGTAACAGAGGGAAGAATTAGAATTAACTAGTATCAAACATGTTCCTATAAGATATAGAATTTTAGTTAGGACTTAATAAATCCAGGAAAGTCAGAAGGAGTTGAAAAAAGAGGATATTCTGGGCATAGGAGAGAGCCAGAGAAAATACCTGGATAATTCAGAACCGCCAGGAGTCCAGTGTCATTGGATAGAAGAGTATATCACAAGGAGTAAAGTGTAAGAAAACTGGAAAGCTAGGAGAAGACTAGCCTATAAAGGGTTTTATTTACAGTTAGCCATTTCTGACAAAAAGTTTAGAAAAGAAAGAGACAGAGAGATGAAACCAGAGAGACAGAAAGACAAGCAGACAGACTGAGACAAAGAGAGAGACTGAGAAATAAAAAAGAGAGAGCAATAGAGGAAGCTAATGAATATTAAAATTATGTATGATTGATTAGAAGTATGACAAAAATACAGAAAAGGGAAGGTCAGGCTGAAGATTAGAAATGCTAAATAACATTTGTAAAGTGCTGAGGTAGGTACTAATATTATCTTCAGTTTAAAGGGGAGAAAGCTGAGGCTCACAGATTTGTGATTTGCATGAATTTTTGTCACAAGTAGAATTTGATGTAGAACAAATGCCTTCTTGACTCTAAGGCTAGTATTCTTGTGCTCTTACATTTCATCTAATTCACAATTTTTGCCTGGGGCTATCCCTGTAAAAGAGTTGCTACCTTGTCAACTAAAATCTTTCATTTATACCTCAAATGGAATAAGATCAATATGCATTTCAAGTGTCTAATGTTTGAAATAAAAAGTACTGAAAAACCTCCTGGTAGTTTCAACATATTTGAGAGCTGTAAGGGACCTAAGAGATCATCTAGCCCAGGGGTTATTAGCCTAGGTCCATGAATTTTTATTGTTGGTTTTTGGTATTTTGATATTCATATTTCAATATAATTGGTTTCTTTTGAGATTCTTCATACTTTTCATTATGTATTTAAAAACAGTATTCTGAAAAGGAGTTCAGGGATTTCACCAGACTGCCAGAGTTGTCCATGACAGAAAAAAAGTTTAACCCTTGAATTATAGTTCAAATTCATTCATTTAATGTATGAGGAAACTGAAGTATAGAGTACACAGTAATTTGCCCAAAGCCACAGATAGTGATTAACGGAGCCTGGATTGAACACAGGATCTGACTCCCAGATTTGGTTCTTTTTCTTCTGTCTCAATATTCCTTCATGTCATAACAGATATTTTGAAAAGCTATTTATGTAAATGTTCAGGATACAGCAACATCATTTTCAATAACCTATGCCTTCAGTGGGTGACATACTAAACAGTGATTATTGAATCACCATAAAACACTGCAAGATTCCCAATTAAAGAAGAAGAATGAAGTTCACTATACTGTATTTACTAAGGTAGGAAAGGCTACTAATTTGAGTAATGAGGCTGATTCTACAAGCTGGAAAAAAATCAATCTTATTCCATTATAGTCACAATCTTTTAGAAAGATTCTTGAAGCAAAACATTTTCTCAAAAACATTCAGATAATCAAATAATATAGCTAATCAAAACAACTCATCCCCATGCACTTCTGTTTTATTTTCATCTTACAGAGAATATGATTTTAAAATATCATGCTCTAGCTAGATCTAGTTACAGACAATACATACCTAAGGTTGTCAGACTGAGTTAAAACAGATGTAGTCAAATATTTTAAGAGAAAACTGTTATAAAAATGTCACTCATAAATTATCTGCCAGAAAGAGTTTTTGAATCCCATAAGACAGAAAAAAAGTCATATTTCTGAGTGGTTTCTTGATGAGTGAGTTTTCAAAATTTACCTTTCTAGCACCCAAATTCTGTGTTTTTTGGGTTACTATTTCATTGACAAGTTCTTTTACAGAGAATACTAAAAAAGATACAACTAATTCATTTCAAAATATTTCTTTGAATATATTTACTTATAATCATTGTTGATATTCAAAGACACAATGTTCACAAAGAACTTGGGTGCATAGTTCTCTATCAACAGGAGAATTTTACATTAAGGAGCATATATTTAATGCAAAACTGCTTTTGGAATTTCCAGACAGCTAACCAGTTTCCTTTGTCATTCGGGAAGGTGTGAGGTACTGAGCTATTTAAGAAACATTAAGTTTAATGACCCTTCCATCTTGTTAAAGAAAATTAAACGACAACTTGATCTATGAAAATTTTACATTAAAAATGATGAACCACTAGAGACAAATGGCTTGCTAAAAGAATAGCTTATGTAAAGAAAACACAGTTAGAAAAAAACCCTTTATTTGCTAGAGCTGAACATGTGGATTAGCTCTATAAAGAATCTCCATTTTCTTCTCTTATTGCTGAAGCTAATATTTCTAATATGATATTGAATGGTAGTGGTGATAATGGGCATTCTTGTTTCACCCCTGATCTTATTGTGAATGCCTCTAGCTTATCCCCAATGCATATAATGCTTGTTGACGGTTTCAGATAGATGCTGCTTATTGTTCTAAGGAACAATCAACTTATTCCTACACTCTCTAGTGTTTTTAGTAGGACTGGGCACTGTATTTTGTCAAAAGCTTTCACAGCATCTATTGATAAATCATGTGATTTCTGATAGGTTTGTTATTGATATAATTAATTATACTGACAGTTTTCCTCATATTAGACCAGAAAGAACAATGATCAACATTGGAAGGGATGTGGGATACATTGATGGTGGAGCTATGAACTCATCCAACTTTTTGGAGAGCAATTTGGAATTATGCCCAAAAGGCAACAAAAATGTGCATACCCTTTCATCCAGCAATACCACTACTGGAGCTATACCCTGAAGAGATTATGAAAAAGGGTACAAAAATATTTATAACAGCTCTGTTTGTAGTGGCAAAGAAGTGAAAACTGAGGGTATGTCCATCAATTGGGGAATGGCTTAATAAATTGTGGTTTTTGTATGTGATGGAACACTATTGTTCTATTAGAAAACAGATGGAATGGGAGTTCAAGGAAGCCTGGAAGGATTTGCATGAACTGATGCTGAGAGAGATGAGCAGAACCAGAAGAACACTGCACACCCTAACAGCAACATGGGAGTGATGATCAACATTAATGGACTAGCTCAAACCAACAGGGCTACAATCAGGCACAATTTTTGTGTATCTGTGATGGAGAATGTGATCTGTATCCTAAGAAAAAATTGTGGAGTTTGAACAAAGATTGTTGTCTTTAATTTTTAAAAAAAATGTTATTTTATTATGTAATTTGGCTATATATCATATTTTATGTTTCTTCCTTAAGGATATGATTTCTCTCTCATTGAATTCAACTTAAAGCAATGCATATCATGGAAACAATGTAAAGACTAACAGACTACCTTCTGTGTGGGATGGGGGGAGGGAAGGAAGATGGGGAAAAATTGTAAAATTCTAAATAAATAAAATTTTTCAAAAAAAAATCTCCATTTACTATTTTTCAGGTGAATTTTTTTCTTTGCTGAATTAAGCTTTATCTATATACACTAACAGGCTAGGTATTTTTTTCATTAAAATATTTAGCATTAAGTTATATTAAAATAAACTTTTTCATTTAAAAAAGTGATTATTAAACAGATTTATTTCTAGTATTATTTGTTTCATCTCTTTTTACTCCATGGTCATTTCCATTTAACTAGAACATCAACACTGAACTGTTCCTTATAGCAAAGAAGAAGCATTTCAACAAAACCAACTAACGCAGTAACCAAGTCTAATATATTCCGTATCCTTACATTATTCCCACCTTTTCTTTTGAGAGGAGGGAGGAGTATTTCATTATCAATTCTCTAGGACATGTTATTATTTTTATTATTGTTGTTGTTGCTGCAGTAAGATTATTATTATTATTATTATTATTATTATTATTATTATTATTACTGACTTCAATAAACTGTTTTTCAATTTTTTTGTCTATGCATATTTTTTGTGCCAACTTAGGTATAGTTGTTGAAATCATTAAGATAGTCAGAAATATATAAAATGCCATAAAATCAAAAGTTCCCTGACAATCCCTGCCTATTGGATAGCCTATGCTTGACTATTAGATAGCCTATCCCAATTAAGGGAATGACAAGCCATGATTTTAAAGATATCATTCAATTAATGTTGGAGTATTTATCTAGCAATGCAACTATTAACATGAAAGAAAATTGATTTAAGAGCCTCGAACTTTAAAGAAATCAGCCTCTGGTCCTAAGAGTTATTTAAATTGCTTGGTATCTCTTGTCTCCCATTCTATATGAATCTGTTCCTGGACAATACCTTTATTTATTGCACACATGCTTAGATTATTATTCTTTTAAGGGATCACTAAAGCTGGGAGGGACCTTATGAAGATTCCAGTCAAATTCCTTCATTTTACTGATTCAAAACCTGAAACCCAGAGAAATTATTTCCCTAAGGTCATATAGTCATTAAATGTTAGAGGCAACTACAGAGACAATGTATTCCCTTGTCCTTTCTCTCTATACTTATTCCATACATTCTCATGACTTCAACCACAGAGACAATTTTCAAATTTAGTCATTATTTCTCAGATTCCTTATAATGAAATATTTTCAATTGCCTATTTGTTATCAGTTGGAAAGCTATTAAAATTTTAAGATACAATTTTTAAGAAGGAAAGGAATTTAATAAGGCATCTGTTATGTGTCAGACACTATACCTGGAACTTATCTACATATATATATATATATATATAGTTATTATATTATATAGTATATAGATAATACATAAATATTTTACATATATATAACTAAGCAAGTTAATTAACTTTTCTGAGTCACTGTTTCCTCATTTGTAAAATAAGGATATTGGACTAGATGTGTTTCTAATTTCTTTCCAGATCTGAATCTATGATTCAGCTTAGGGGCAATGAGTTCTTTGAGAACTGCTCCTGGAATCAGGAAGACCTGAGTTAAAATCCATTCTCAGTCATTTAATAGATGACCCTAGGAAAGTCATTAACCTTTTGCTTTACTTTGCTATAATATAACACCTACTTGCTCAGAATCTCAAAGATAGTATGTGACAAATATAGAATTTGACCATCAACTTCCCTTACTTAACTTTTCTGAGTCTCAGACACTGATAGAGAAAATGGAAAGTAAGAACAGATATGAGAAATTGAACATCTCTACTTGAATTTGAAATTTTGAAAATGGACAAAATTTGGGGGATAACATGGTTTGTGAAAGCTGAAAGAGGGGAGATTAAAATATTATTTCTATTTTTGAGCCCAAGTGTCTACAAGAATGGAAAGAAATAGGGATTCTGAATCAGGAACATTTTAGGGAGTAGATTATTACTATTGCTTTAGTCTTGATGAGTTATGCCAAGCACTGCTAAGCTCTGAGGCTAAAAAGAAAGGGGAAAAAAATATAGTCCTTGCTCTTAAGGAGCTCGTAATCTAATGGGGAAGACCATATGAAATAATTGTAAATAGTTCTACAGAGAAAGAATTGGAGATAATCAACTGGAAGGCACTCAAATTAAGGGATCTTGGAAAAGGCTCTCTGTAGAAGATGAAATTTTAGCTAGAACTTGGAAAAACTAGGAGGGATAAAATTCTAGATATGAAATATAGACAGTGAAAATTCTGGAACTAGGAAATGAAGTGCCTTACGTAAGGAACAGGAAAGGAGGCCAATTTGAAGGAATTGGATAAATGGGACATAAGGTATAAGAAGACTAGAAACATAATGGGAGTGGAGGGCAGGTTATGAAGATCTTTGAATGCCAAAACATAGGATTCTACTGGAGATGGTGGGGAGTAATATGGTTAGAGCCACACTTTGGCATCTGAGGGAAGAATATTCTAGAAATGGGAGATAAGAGGCAAGTAAATCAAACAGTAGACTTTTTCTATGGTCTAGGCATTAGGTGATGAGGACTTGGCACTAGAGAGGGAAACTGTCAGAGAAGTGAATTCAAGAACTATTGCAAAGGAAAAATCAACAGATCTTGGTAACAGATTGGATATAGATTGAGTTTGATGTAATGGTGGAAAAGTCTCTGGGGAATGTCAATAAGACCAGGAAAATATAGATGTGCTTAAAACAACAACCTTCACTTGCTGCTCATCTCATTTAAGATTATTTCAAACTTCATAATGTAGCCTTTAGCACTGAATCTGCAAACAGATAACTGAATGACATTGGGAAATTCACTTTAAACTCCTCAGGTATTAGCTTTTGCTTCTGGATATTAATAGGGTTAGACTGAGTAGCCTTTAAAATCCATTCTGATTCTAAAGTTTTCCGATTCTCTGAAAAAAAAATTGTCATCTCTCTTTTTGCACTTCACCCATTTCTGTCTCACATAAAAATTTTTCACTGAGTCTATGAACAAGTCCCCATTTATTTTTTTTAGATCATACTACTTCATAAACTCTGTTCCAGTCAGTCGAGACTATAAGTCATTCCCCAATCTTAATACCCCATTGCTTTCCTCAAAGCATTTGTAGAAGCATTTTTCTTGCCTACAATGTACTCACTCTTCATTCGTACCTCTCAGAATCCTTGCGTTCCTCTAAAGCCCAACTTAAGATCTATCTAAACCTTCCCTACCTCATACATACTCTTTGGATATTAGTTCTCTTTCCCACCCCAGTTTTCTATGTGCTATACTTAAATGTACCCCTCTCCTCTTAATAGAATATGTGTATACTCCGTGAGGACAGCTGAAGGTCTTTTCTCCTTATAATTATAATAATAAAAATTAAGCATAGATAACTAATAATAATAATAATAAACTTGATAGCATGCTATTCTTGAACTTCATTCTATGCTTTTTTGTGTCAAATCTCATTCCTCCTCCACTTTAGCCACTTAAATCTAACCTATTCTTTAAGGTTCTCTTCAAATCTCATTTTACTGCTCTAGCCTAAATTGAGTTTCCTTTCTCTTCTCCCAATAACTATTTAGTTCTAGTCATCATATAGTGTAATATTTATTATATTGCTTCACACACGTCATTTCAGTCTCTCTGAGAGTAGACTGTAGCCCAAGACTTCGTCATATTGCACATAGCTTAATAACAGGCATTAA
This sequence comes from Macrotis lagotis, assembly GCF_037893015.1. NCBI lineage: Eukaryota > Metazoa > Chordata > Mammalia > Peramelemorphia > Peramelidae > Macrotis > Macrotis lagotis. The sequence continues at coordinate 112,086,013 of NC_133666.1, read as the reverse complement.
AGAGATACTGATTAGATGACTGATTGATTGATTCTGATGTATGGAGGACTCAGTGAAAAATTTTTATGTGAGATAGAAATGGGTAAAGTGCAAAAGGAAAGGAGAAGACAATTTTTTTTCAGAGAATCAGAGAATTTTAGAATCAAAATGGATTTTAGAGGCGACTCAGTCTAACCCTTTTAATATCCAGAAGCAAAAACTAATACCTGAGGTGTTTAAAGTGACTTTCCCAATGTCATTCAATTATCTATTTGCAGATTCAGTACTAAAACTTGGGTTTTCTGATTTCCAGTATTGTCAAAACTGATAATAATGTACAAAATAATGACATTCCATAATTAACGACTCACTCACATGGAAAGACAGACAGAATAGTCTAATGCTTAGAGTTTAGGAAGAAGTTAAGAAACCAAAAGATTTCTATATATTGGGATTTGGCAGCATGGTCAGACCAATGTTTTATACTTGCCACAAGGGAATTATATCACTTGTATCTCTAATATGATGAAATGGAGGATTCTGTCTCCTTGGAGAAATTTAGAATTTAAACTTAAAGCATCAGACCAAGTCCTATGACATTAGAAGTTTTATGGAAGTACACTGACTTCCTCTTTGGTGCTGTTTGGTGAAATTCTGCTTTCAAAAATCAAAAGAGTTAGCAAAACACTAAATAAATGTTCCTCCCACATGCTTAATTCACAGTTTACTTACCTAGAAAAATAATACAAAATTTAATTTTATCTTGTCTTGTTTAAGACTTCTTGCTTAAACATGGGGGTGACTATCAACTTTAATGGACTTGCTCATTCCGTCATGCAATTAATCAGGAACAAATTTAGGGTATCTGTGACAGAGAATAAATATTATCTGCATCCAGAGAAAGAACTCTGGAGTTTAAAGAAAGACCAAAGATTATTACCTTCAATTAAAAAAAGTTGTCTTACATACTACATAATTTTGCTATTTCTAATATTTTATTTTCTCCTCAAGTATATGTTTTTTCCTCTCTCAACACATTCAATTTTGATAAATGCATAGAATGGAAATAATATAAAGATTATCAGATTGCCTTCCATGGAGAGGGGAGAAAGGATGGTGAGGGAAAAAGTATAAAATTCAAAACCTTACCAAAAAAGTTAGGTAGAAACTACTAGTGTATATAATTGGGAAACAAATACAATATTTATATAATAAAAAAGACTTCTTGCTTAGATGAATTTATCACTCCTAGGTAGTTTCTCTTCTCATAGCCAAACTTCTTTTAGTTATTGATCCCTTATTAAACCATGCCTCAATATTTCATTCTCAATGAAAGTCAAAGAGTTTCTCACTCTATCTTTAAAATCAAGTACATTTTTATGCATTGGTTTAGAATAAAACAGCTAAGATTTGGAACAGGAGTGAGCTAGTATTTTTATCTCTTTAATAAGAAAACTTGCCTAGACTGCTTCCATAAGTTAAAGATGACAAATCCAAAACTGGAAATCAAGAGGCCTAATATCTAATCTTGCCTCTGTCACAAACTTTCTGTGTATGACTTTGATTAAGTCACTACCTGAGTATCCTTTTCCTATTTTTGAAATGAGATTTAAAAATTTGCGTTTTCTGCTATGTAAAATTATTGTGGTAAAAGTAATTGGTAGACTTCTAAGTAACTTTTAAGGAAGTAGCTTATAAAGCAATAGAATTATCAATTATTTTTATATTTATACTTTATGCAATGCAAAACACACTATGTATTATAATATATAGTTATAATTCTGTAATTCTGTAATAATTATATATTATATTACATTTTTTAGTTATATATTATCATATAATTAACATATTACTATAACTATTAATATAATAGTTAAAATAGGGAGGAGGTAGAGGATAATAATGGCAATGGTGATGATGAAAGTAACAACACCTAAAAAGACCGGGAGAAAAGAAAAGGATCTAAGAAGATTTAATTTTTAAATTTGACAACACAGTTTACTTCCAACATGTTATTAGAGAAACTAGGGGAAAATTAAAATGAAGTCTAGAATAATGAAAATTTCCCTTGCTTGGAGTCGTAAGACTGTGGTTAGAATTCTGGCTTTGATTCTCCTAGATGTGTGATCTTGGATAAGTGACCTAATCTCACTGATTCTTTTATTTTCTTATTGATAAAAATAGCAGTAATATTACTTGTGCCATATGTAAAATAGCATTACAAGAAAAGGGCTTTGTAAACTGTGTATTAGCATAGAAATATAAGTTTCATATAAAGTTTCATGTAAAGACTTAAGAGTATTCACCATATTAAATAAATCAAGTTAAAGGTTATCTTTATAAAGATAAAATTTGAAGATGTATATAAAGAGCCCCGTCTGACTCCAAACCAGGCTAAATTTTTTTTTAAAGATTTTATTTATTTTGAGTTTTACAATTTTTCCCCTGATTTAGCTTCCCTCCCCCCAAGACTAAATTTTTAAAATAATATTCTTATTTTCAGTGAACCTCTTCTAATTATAACAATGTTATAAAATGTTACACCACCATACTTTAGAATTGCATAATCTGTCCATATTTTTCCTCGCACGAAATAACCTTTTTTTCTTGTATTCAGTAATAGTTTGCAATCTAGCAAGAATGCCCATAAATTTACTTCTTCATCTGTTGCAAAATGCAATCACCTTGGCTAGTAGAGGAAAACTCAGTTAGGCAACAGCTTTCCCTGAAATTGTTTAGAATAACGATAAAAATTATTTCTGACAGACATTAAATGAAAAGTAGAGTAAATTGTTCTTCCCAAAACTAATTTTTCTTTTACTTTTCTGATAAATTTATTTCTTTAATTTATCTATCTTTAATTTATCTAATTCTTTAATAACTTAATTTCTTTATTTATCTATGAATAGACAGGACTAGATGAATTTTAAAGCCTCTTTATAATTTGATAATAGTAGCTGCCCTAGTTGTGGGTTGGATAATATTTTCTTTCAAGCTCTGATCAGAAAATTTTAAAAGACTTTTTCAAAACTTCTATATCTACCATTTCTTATTTTGTGAAATTAGAATATATAATCAATTTAATTTATCTTAACTGGGAGTTCTCAATGATTTTGCTAGATCATCCTGATTAAAAATACTCATTCTACTGTTTTTGCCACATAACTCCAAGGATTAGTGGCATACATCATCAATACCACTGCCATCAAATCTTGTGTTTCCAATATGAATTAACTAGTTATTTCAATCATCTATTTTTAAGCTATGCTATGACTATGGAGATGAATGACAATCTGGAGAGATAAAATAATTTATCAGTAATTATGATCAATTTATTAGTCTAGGAAATAATCAATAAATTATTTCTCTTAATAATCAAAGACCATGGAGACCATCAAATGTTTAAATACCTTTAGAAAAGAGGATGCCCCAACAGGCAGTGATCATCCCAGAAATATGAGGGAGTGGACATATTAATGAGAAGGTGTAACACAAATTTTCAACTCCTGCTGAAGACTTAATCATGTAACTCAGCTTCCAACAGACCAGAAAAAAGAATACATCTCCACTTGTACCATTTAATTGAACAATAATGGGAGTTTCCAGGGCATGAGCCTAATGCTATAAGGTTGGAATTCATCAGAAATAAGCTCTTCCAGTTGGGTGAGGTCTGAAAAGATTGAATGTTCTCAGAGGGTACAATCTAATCACCATCCCTGTTCCTCAGAGGCTAACTCACCTAAAAAAGATTGAACTTTGAATGAGGAAATAAGAAAAATATGGATTCCAACATTAATAATTAATTATTAACAATAATCTCTTTCACTTTCAGATACACATCTCTTCCCTCAGTCTCTTAGATTGAAAGTCACAAGCTGTTAAGGACAAAAATATCTTTCCTTTGGAGCCTCTTCTCATCACATCACCTCTCTGAAACTCATTCTTATCATACTTGGATCTATGATCATCTGTTCTCCCCTTTCATGCTACTCTTTACAACCCTAACTATCCTGTTAAAACAGCCTTTACCTGAGTTCAAATCTGGCCTCAGACACTTAATAATTACCTAGCTGTGTGGCTTTAGGCAAGACACTTAACCCTATTTGCCTTGCAAAATCCTAAAAAAATAAAACACTTTATCCTAAATCTTTTTTTTATTTTTTCCTACTCCCAATAACTTAGATTCTTCTGGAATAAATCTCATTCTTTGCCAATCTTTTTATTGCTACCCATATCTCTCTTTCATATCTCACTGATATTTTGGTCCAAGATAAGTTATCATACTCCTTTATCATCACTGTGATTTCCAGACATCTTCCCACCTGCCACCACCAATAAACTCTCCTTTTATACTCACTCCACCTGCCTAGATCAATACCTTTCTAGATCTTTGAATCTATTATATACTGCTCTTCAATTCAGTCTTATTTCCTTCTCAAGAAAACAGTCATTATATTGTTCAGAATCTCCCTCTCTATCCCCAAGCTATTCATCATCCTTATGGAGTTTCGATAGTCATCAACATTGGTTGATGTTCCTTTTCACACCATAAGCCCAATTCACCAGTCTTTTCAATTCTTAAGGCCTAAATGTTGGCCCTGCCTCAGTAACCTACAAAATTCTTAGACTTCCTTAAAAATTCAATCTATAATAATTAAATTCAACATTTTAGAGGGTTTAATAAGACAAAGGTATTGTTCCAGGAACAATAAAAAAACATAATTAATCTTCCTCAAAAAATTTAAATTCCTTCAAAGGAAATTCAGCATGTACACAGATAAACAAATACAAGATAATATGAAGAGAGAATTAAAAAAGAAGTGAAGGTGAAGAAAGTTAAGCAAGACTTTCTCTAATATGCTTACGCTGCCAAACATGGAAGAATCCTAGGTAACACCCTACAGGGTCATGGGGGAATAGGAATCAAAGAGAAGGCAAATGATATGTTGAATTTGCAAAGGATCAAATGCCTAGTTTGCCTGGTGTGTATGCAAAGGGTAGTAATATGCAGTTAACTTTGTCAAGAGAAGTGAGAACAAAATTATGTAGGTCTTTAAATGTCAGACTGAGAAATTTATATTTTATCATAGAAACAATGTGCCACTGGTGATTTCTGATCAAAGTGGATTCATTAGCAGATCTAAAACTTATAACTTTTTTGGCAGTGATGTGAAAAATGAATTAGAAAAGGGAGGGATAATTGGAAGGGGATGGAAATTAGGAGACCAATTAATAGAGTAAAATTATAATAGGGAAGAAGAAAGAGCCTGAGAAGATGGAACAAATGTGACAGGTGATTAGGAGGTAGAAGTAACGAGACTTGTCTACTTATTGGACTTGGAAATGGAAGAGAGGGAAGAATAAAGGATATCTCTTAGAATTTGAAAATGAATGACTAGGATGATAAAAAAATAGAAGAATTGGGAAGAGAGGTAGGGTTAGAGGACAAGATAATGAATAGTATTTTGGATGTGCTGAATTTGAGACAAAGAGTAGGAAATCCAGGTGAAGGTATTCATTTAGCAGTTATTGGGACAGAGCCAAGAGGGTGGCATGAGAACAGCCTTTCCTAGGAGCTCTCTCAAAAATATCCCCAAAATCTTAAAATTATGGCTCTAACTAAATTTTTGAGAGACAACCCACTGAAAGATCCAACAAGGCACTTCTCCAGCACACAGCAACCTAGAAAATCGTGAGAAAGCTCTGTTCCACAGGGTGGAGGGGGTGGCAGCACAGCCAGGATTATCACTCCAGAGCAAAGGAACTCCAGTCTTCCTGGAACAGCCCTCTGGGTAAATAGTTGCCTGGATCCCAGGGAGCACCTGGAGAAGCAGTTTCTTTACCTGGCAACTCAGGGAACACCAAGAACAACATAGAAAATCAGTGGGGGAAACCTCTGCCAGAGTACATGGGAGCCAGAGTGGCCCTCAGTGCAGCCACAGCCATCAGCATAGCTGTGGCCCTCAGCATAGCCCAGATCCCAGGAAATGGAAGCAGGCATACAGAGCCAACCAGCAGATTGCTGCCTGACAGCTGCTCCCAGAGTGCTCAGCCCATGGAAGGTAAGGGGGTGCAGGGAAGAAATATCTTCTTTGGCTTTGGGACAGAACTCTTGTACTTTGCCCATATTCAGACCCTGGTCACAGTCTGGGGCTATTTCCATAGAACAGATACCCTCCTCCAGGGCAGAGAAGTGTGCATGTAGTCATCCACAGACCAGAGCACAGGAAGGAGAGCAGTCAGAGCCTCACATACTGAGGTCCTTGCAGGGGTGTCCCAATAATACTCAAAAGCTCAGGAAGCACCCCAAACCAGGCACAGGCTGGGGAAATGAGTAAACAAAAAAAAAAAAAGGAACCTGACTATAGACAATTACTTTGGTCCCACGGAGGACCAAAGCACACACTCAGAAGATGAGAAAGTTCCAGCTTCTGATTCTAAATCCTCCAAGAAATTCAAATGTTAATCTCATGCTATTTCAGACCTCAAGTAAAGGGGGCAGAAGAAAAAACTGGGAAGAGAAATGAGCAAGATGCAGGAAAAACATGAAAAACAAATCAAAAGCTTAGTCAAGGAGATCAAAAAAATGCTGAAGAAAATAACATATTAAAAACTAGTTTAGGTCAATTAAACAAAAACAGTTCAAAAAAGTTAATGAGGCGAAATATACCTTAAAAAGCAGAATTGGCTAGATGGAAAAGGAGATAAGAAAGCTCTCTGAAAAAAACAAATCCTTCAAATGTAAAATAGAACTAAAGAAACCTGATGATTTTGCAAGGAATCAAGACATAATAAAACTATCAAAAGAATGAAAAACTAGAAGAAAAACGTGGAATATCTGATTAAAAACAAGCCTGGAAAACAGAACCAGGAGAGACAATTTAAAAATTATTGGGATACCTGAAAGTCATGATGAGTAAAAGAGTCTTGACTTCATTTTTAAAGAATTTCTATAGGAAAATTGTCTTGATATTCTAGTAGCAGAGGGCAAATTAGAAATTGAGAGAGTCGACCTATTTCCTCCTGAAAGAGATCCAAAAAAAAAAATAACCCCCAGGAATATTATAGCCAACTTCCAGAAATCCCAAGTCAAAGAGAAAATATTTTTAAAAATTTTTTTTGCAAGGCAAATGGGGTTAAGTGGCTTGCGCAAGACCACACAGCTAGGTAATTATTAAGTGTCCAAAACCGGATTTGAACCCAGGTACTCCTGACTCCAAGGCCGGTGCTTTATCCACTATGCAACCTAGCCACCCCCAAAGAGAAAGTATTGCAACCAGCCAGAACAAAACAATTCAAATATTGTGGTTCTGCAGTCAGGATTATACAGAATTTAGCAGAATCCACAATAAGATCTCATAGGGCTTGGAATATAATATTCTGGAAGGCAAAAGAATTTGGAATGCAACCAAGAATCAACTACCCAGAAAAACTGAACATCCTGTTCCAAGGGAAAGATGGACATTCAGTGTAACAGGGGAATTTCAAATGTTCCATTGAAATGACCAGAACCAAACAGAAAGTTTGATCTCCAAGTACAGGACTCAGATGAAGCATAGAGAGTGGATGAGAAGGATAAATTATGATGAACTCCGTGTATTCCTGCATGGGGAGATGATAAGATAATATTCATATGAACCTTCTCATTTATCAGAGCAACTAGAAGAAACTTTTATAGTTGAGACACAGGAGAGAGTCAAATTTGAAATAGCTTTTGTATTGGTATGGAAAAGGGGAGGGTGAGGGGGATTGAGAGAGCCTTCATTCTCCTTGGAAATGGCTCAAAAAGGAAACAGCATATATACATATATATATATATATATATATATATATATATATATATTATATATATATGGCATATAAATCTAGAAGAAAGAAAGGGGGATGGGAGAAAGGGGACAGGGGGAAGGAAGGAAGGAAGGGGATAGAGGGGAGGGGAGTTCATGGGAGAGGATATTCAGATAGAATACAATTTCTTTTTTACTTTTTTCAATGTGGTGGGATTGGATATTCTGTCTGGGACCACAGGACTGAGTGGTTGCTGGGTCTCTTGGGTGGAATATAGGCTTGGGGGCCTCTTGGTCCCAGGGCAAGTGACTTGTTCACTTTGCTACTCAGCTGTCCCACAGCCTGAAGAGGGACAAAGTGAAAGTAGACAGAAAATATAATAATTGTTGGTGGGGAGAAATGGATGGAGGGAATTACAATCAGCAACATTAAATGTGGAAAAAATATGGAAGTAACTTTTCTGATGAACTTATGATAAAGAATGGGATACACCCCAGAGACAGAGCTGATGGTATCAGATCATAGGATGAAGCACATTTTTTTCCTCTTCCTTTCAATTATTTCTCATGAGGATTTTTTTTATTTTGGGGGGGAAGGGAGGGATTATGCTTACTTTTACAAGACTATTTTAGTGATGTATAAATAAATAAAAATGTAAATTTAAAAGTTGTTGATGTGTCATTAGAATTATATTCTTGACTCCATATCTCTTGAGTCTTTCCAAAGCTTGAACAATCTCTTATAAAATCAATCACAAATCTTGAGTTTAAAATAATAATAGAACTATTATAGTACAAGTTATCATTTTACAGATAAAAAATTGAGGCCCCCTCAAAAGACTAAATTAGTTGCCAAAGGACACATAAGTTAGTATATACCAAGCCAAGATTCAAACTCAAATTCTTTGACCATAATTCTTTCCATTGTATCATTCTGCATTTTCATTTTCTTCAATTTCAACTAATTCTTTATCCATTCCCTACATTTTCAGATCTTCCTATCAATGAAAAGTTTTCATTTGTCTTTACTCTTCATCTCTACATTCACTTTTCTACTGCTCTCACAAGGAAGTACCACGTTGCTGAAATTGCTCTCCTAAAGGAACCAACAATCTATCACCACTAAATCTGATGTTCTTTTCCTAGTTCTCACATGTTGTAACTTTTTTTTAGCTTCCATTTAGTTTTTGTTTCCCAAATTCTCCATGCCATAGCCAGTTCTGTATAATAACAAAAGTCATTCCTGATAACTTTAAACATGCTTCCTTTTCTTTGACTCCCAGAATCCTTATCATTCTTCAAGGTTCAGTTCAGACAATATTTCTTTCATAAAGGGTTTCCTATGGTACTCGTACTTCCCTTCATTTGAGTCCTTTTCTATTAATTTAATAAGTATTTATTGAACTCCTTCTATGTATCATGTACTATGCTAAATTCTGGGAAAACAAAAAAGAAGAAAAATGCACTCTGGTCTCTAAGAGTTTACAATTTTTCAAATAATCATTTGTATTTTGTTTTATCTCTACCTTCCTCCATTATTTTATTGTATTATATCTATATTTATTAATAATGCACTTTCTGATTGACCCCTTGGGGTCTGAAACTGTTGTATATTAGGCAAGCTTAGAAGAGTGCCTTGTTCCATTAAGACAATGCTTAATATGTATGTATATATATATATGTATATATATATATGAAATATGTGTGTATTACATTGAAATTGAATAATGCTATCACATCTTTTTCATTGATATAACAATTTTTTAAATTTTAATTTCTTTTAATTTTATCTTAAAAAACTAAATTCAGTGAAAGTAGTATGTGTGATTTCTATTCTGATACTTTGTGCCATCCACAGAATCAAAACTAAATGAGTTCATTTTAAATTTGTGTCCTAAAAGAAAAAAGAAAATATTTTTTGGAGCAATAGATGTATCTGTAGGATAGACTGTTCCTCTAGTTCCAATCTATAACCTAAAAAGACATGGAAGAGCTTTGATTTTTGTTTTATGGCATTCCGTAGAGTTATATTATATTTTTCCTTCTCAGAAATGTTATTATTCTCCCCACTTCTTGTACAAATTTTTCAAATTATTATGCCACTAGGATCTTTATTTTTACATATAATCCAAGTAGTAATGATATAAAGATTTAACATGTTCATAATTATCTGTTGTTTCTTGGTTGGTCCCAATACACTTAATTTTTTTTTTTAGTTTTTTCTTTTCCAAGGCAATGGGGTTAAATGGCTTGCCAAAGGCCACACAGCTAGGTGATTATTAAGTGTCTGAGGCTGGATTTGAACTCAGTACTCCTGACTCCAGGGCCGGTGCTCTATCCACTACGCCACCTAGCTGCCCAGAACTCAGGTACTCCTGACTCCAGGACCAGTGCTCTATCCACTGTGCCACTTAGCTGCCCGCAATACACTTAATTCTTTATCAAAGTATTCACAATTCAAAATTCTAGATAAAGTTCCAATGTTATGGCCCCAGTGGAATTCATCCCAATAAGTAAAATTTACTAATACTAATACTACATTAAGCCATTATAAAAGTATTTCTGTGGTATAATTTTTAGAATAGGAAAGTACTTTAAAAAGTAATTAACTAGAAGAATGAAGCCAAGTTGTCAGAAAGAAGGCAGGGACTCACATGAACTCTTCCCCAAACCCCTTAAAACCTCTTTAAAAAAATACCCTAAAACATATCCTGGAGTGGCAGAACCCACAAAAGTACAGGGTGTAACAATTTTCATTCTAAGACAACTTAAAATTTTGGCAGGAAAGATTGGCCAAAACAGCATGAAAGTGGAGTCCAATCCAATTCAGCCCATGCCAATGTAGGCCACACCCCCACCAACTAGGAGTAGGTCTTGGGATCTAATGAATCAGCAACTACAATGGCTAGTTATGGAGCTCTCAGTTCAGAAAGGGGGTCAAACAACTAGTCAGAAGGAGATTACAAGGGTCTCCTTGACATCACTAGGGACATGAATCTATTGCTTTACCCATACTCACATCCAGGTCACAGTCCTAGATGGCAGTCCAAGGGCAAGAAGGAGAAATAGTACATCAGAGCTTGTAGCTGAAGCAGAGCAAGAATTCTCAACCAATTCTAGAACAGAAAGTAGTGCTTGTGGTCACTCATAGACCAATCAAGAGAGGAGTAAACATCTTTACTTATTTCATATCACCTTCAAAAAACTGAAAACTTTTAAGTCTCCAGAACTATCTCTGAAAACAGATGTACAAAAGCCTGTGACAGTATACCTTCCACTCTGGAAGCAGAGCCCTACTGTAGTTAAGAGTTAAAAGTTAAACACTGGCAAAATAAGTAAACAACAGAAAAATGTCTGACCATAGAAAATTACTATGGTGACAAAGAAGATCAAAATGTACACTTAGAAGATAACAAAGTAAAAATTCCTACATTCAAAGACTCCAAGAAAAATATATGAATTATTCTCAACCAATTAAGAAGAGCTCAGAAAGGATGGAGGTGGGAAAAAAATGGAAAGATAAATGAGAGTGATACAGAAAACTATGAAAAATTTAGTCATGGTAAAAGAGGCATATAAATCCATAGATAAAAAGAATGCCTTGGAAAGCAGAATTAGTCAAATAAATAAAAGATATACAAAAGTTCACTGAAGAAAAGATCTTTTTAAAAATTAAAATTTGTCAAATCGAAGAGGATGTACAAAAAAAAATCCTGAAGAAAATAATTCCTTAAAAATTAGATTTGATTAAGAGGAAATTAGTGATTCTGTGCCACAGCAAGAAACAATAAAACAAAACCAAAAAATGAAAAAATAGAAGACAATGCAAAATACTTTATTAGGAAAACAACTGTCCCAGAAAACAGACTGAAAAGAAATAATTTAAAAATTATAGAACATCTTGAAATTCATAATCAAACAGAAAGAGACTAGCCATTATCTTAAAAGAAATTATCAAGGAAAACTACCCGATTACTCTAGAACCAGATGGTAAAATATAAATAAAAAGACTCCACCAATCAACTCTGGAAAGAGATCACCAAATAAAAACTCGCAGGAAAATTAGAGCTAAATCCTAGATCTCCAGATCAAGAGAAAAAGTTATACCAGAAACAAATAATTCAAATATCATGGAGCTATAGATAGGATAACACAAGATTTAGCAGTTTCTGCATTAAAGGATTGGAAGGTTTGGAATATGATATTCTAGAGGGAAAAGGAGTTAGGGTTACAAACAAGATTCATCTTCCCAGCAAAACTGAGTATTATCCTTCAGGGGAAAAATGGATATTGAATTTAACTTTTAAGAATTCCTGATGAGAAAACCAGAGATGAATAGAAAATTTGACTTCCAAATATCAAATTCAATAGAAGCATTAAGAAAATAAACAAGTAAGGGAAATCATAAGGGACTTAATAAGGTTAAATTCTTACTCGGGAAGATGATACTTGTAATTTATAAGAACTTTCTCGTTATTAGTTCAATTAGAGGACTAAACATAGACAAGGGCACAGGTTTGAGTCAAATACAAAGGAATAATATCTTTAAAAATAAAATTAAGAGGTGAGAAAGAGGAATGCATTGAGGGAAAGGGAAAAGGAGAGGTAGAATGAGCCAAATTATCTCACCTATAGGGACAGCTAGGTGGTACAGTGGATAGAGTCCTAGAATCAGAACTTGAAACACTTGTTACTTACCACCTTTGTGACCTTGGGCAAATCTCTTAATCCCATTGCTTTGCAAAAATTAAAAAATAAAAATAAAAAAAGAGTCAAGGAAAAGCTATTTCAGTGGTGGGGAAAGAGTTAGTTAAAGAGGGAATAGTATGCATACTCAATTGGGTATAGAAACCTATCTTAATCTACAACAAGTAAGAAGGGATTGGGGTTGGGATCAGAGAGGTGGGAAAGTGTTCATAAAAGTAAGGATAGATTGGGAGAGGCAATAATCAGAAACAAAATAATTTTGATGAAGGACATGTGAATAGAACAGGAGGTAAATACAGGAGGAAAATGGATAGATATAGCCTCTATAGCCACATGAAAAAATGTTGTCAATTACTATTAATTGGAGAAATGCACATTAAAACAATACTGAAGAGGGACCACAGGCTAAGATGGTGGAGAGAAGACAGTCCCTGTGTTAATCTCCTGATCTTCCCTCATAAATAATATGAAATGAACCTCTTAACAGAAATCCGATCAACAAAACTCAAAAAAGAGAAGCTAGGAGAAGAAAATCTACTTCAAGGTTTGTCTTCTGGATCATGGGTGAGCCTGGGTACAGAGGGCAGACTCTTCAGGGAGCACAGGACAGGGTGAGAGCCTGAGAACTTGAAAGTGAGATTGGTCTGATCTGCAGCAGAGGCAGGGGCCAACTGGGGTACAGAGGCACTGGTGGTGGTACTGACTGTCGAGCTTGCCAGCAGGGCTGGAGGGTGAATTCCAGTGCAGAAGAGTTGCAGACATGGATGCCTGGACAACTCTGGTCTGAAGGAATTTGGAGTCCATACCTTCATTTCAGCTGGGGCCTTTTCCCTGAACAAACAAAATCATAGCCCACCTCTGCCCCAGGCTCAGATATGAGCAACAGAGGTCCCTCAGCTGTGAATAGGGAGAGCAATTACCTTGCCCATTGTTCAAAGATAAAAGTATTCAGCAGCTTCAAACAGGCCAAGGGTGAGGGGCTCAAATTAAGGTCACAGACATTCCAGAGAAAGCAATCAACACAGCCTAATGGCCAGCCCAGTGAGTAAAGCCCCTAGGGATCTCAACACCAAACCTCTGTGATACAGTCCCTCCCCAACACAATGTCTTAGTAAAATGAAGAAAGGAGGGTCCATAGAAAAATTCCTAGAAGGTAAAGACCCTAACTCAGAGAAACCTAGAACCACTAAGGAGAATACGATCTGGTGTCCAACACAGAAAGACTTCCTTGAAGAAATCACGAAAAAGTTTAAAAATCAATTGGAAAATTGGGAGAGAAAATTAACACCTTGCAACAAGAGAACAAATCCTTGGAAAATACAATTGGACTAATACAAAATGAGAATAATTCTCTCAGATCCTCAATTATGCAAATGCAAAAAAGAAAATAATTCTCTCAAAATCTCAATTGGTCAAATGGAAAACTCTTACAAAAATAGAATTGATCAATTGGAAAAGGAGTTGCAAAAGGTAAATGAAGAAAATTCTTCTGTAAAAAAAAAAGAATGGAGTCTGTGGAAATTTATGACTTCATGAAATACCTCATCAGCAAAACCACAGACCTCAAGAATATGTCAAGAAGGGACAACTTGAGAATTATTAGTTTTCCAGAAACATTGAAGAGAAAAAGAAAGCTTGAACTTAATATTACAGGATTTAGTGATAGAAAATTGCCCTGATATCATGGAACCAGAGGGCAAATAGTTATTGAAAGAATACATCAATCTCCTCCAGAAAGAGATCCTAAAATGAATACACCAAGGAATGTTGTGGTCAAATTCTAGAACTATCGAATAAAAGAAAAAATCCTTCAAGCAAGCAAAAAGAAACAATTTAGATACTAAGGAGCCACAGTAAGAATTACACAGGACCTTTAAGGAATCAACATTAAGGAAGCACAGATCCTGAAATGAGAAATTCCAAAAAGCAAGGGAGCATGGAATGCAGCCAAGAATCCACCATCCGGCAAAGCTAAGCTTTCTTTTTGCAGGGGCAAAGATGGACATTTAGCAAAATGGGAGACTTCCAACATTTTCTGATGAAAAGACCAGAGAGATATATAGAAAATTTGGGCATCAAACAGGAGGTTCAGGAGACACAAGAAAATGTTTAAAAAAAGGATAAAAGAAAAAAACTGCTATCCAATAAGATGAAACTAGGAGAAAGACTCTAATAACTCTCAAGCACTGTAACTCTATTAAAGAGAATACTTACTTAGCCAGAAATGATGGACACTTATGACTTTTCTGTGACAGATAGAATGATTTAAAAACAATACCTTCTTAAAAGGGGGGAGATGATAAGGAGATGGGAGGATAGAGGAGACTGAATGGGGTAAATCTTATTACATTAAGAAGTAGGGGCCTTTTGTAATAGAGAGGAAGAAGGGAGGAGGTGAAAGCACCTGAATCTTCCACTCATCAGACTTAGCTTAAAGTTAATTTACGTACACACTCAGTTAAGTTAAAAAACTTATCTTACCTTTCAAGTAATAAAAGGGGGGAAATGGAGGGGAGGCAACAGGAAGGGGGAGAAAAGGGGGAACTAACAGAAGGAAGGGAAGTAAGAAGGAGAAAAGGGGAAAGGAGAAAGAAAGGGGAGGGAGGTTGATATAGGAGGGCAAACACACTGGAGGTGGCGGCATTCAGAAACAAAATACTGGGGAATATGGATAAAGTGAAAAAAGGGGGAAAATACAAACAGAAGGAAGATAGCATGAAGGGCAATAAAGAGTTAGTAATTATAACTTTGAATGTGAATGGGATGAACTCTCCCTTTAAACATAAGTGAATAGCAGAGTGGATTAAAAACCAGAATCCTACAATATGTTGCTCATTTGAACTTCAAATTCATTTGAAGCAGAGAGATATATAGAAAGTAAAGGTAAAGGGTTAGAGCAAAATAAATTTTGCTTCAGCTAAAGTGGAAAAAGAAGGTATAGCAATCCTTATCTTAGACAAAGCAGTTGCAAAAATAGATTTAAAAAAGATAAGGAAGGACACTATATCCTCCTAAAAGGTACCATAGATAATAAACTACTTTCAAAACTAAATATGTATGCACCCAATAGTACAGCATACAGATTATTAGAGGAGAAGTTGAAAGAGCTACAGGAAGACAAAGACAACAAAACTCTACTAGTGGGAGACATCAACCTCCCACTCTCAGATAAATCAAATCATAAAATAAACAAGAAGGAAGTTAAGGAGGTTAACAGATTGTTAGAAAATCTAGATATGATAGACTTATGGAGGAAATTGAATGGGCATAGAAAGGAATATGCTTTTTTCCCTGCAGTACATGGCACTTACACAACAATTGACCATGTAATAGTGCATAAAAACCTAATAATCAATTACAGAAAGACAGAAATAGTGAGGAAATCTTTCTCAGATCATAATGCAATAAAAATCATGTGCAATATTGGACCAGGGATATACAGACCCAAAGCTGATTGGAAACTAACTAACCTCATTTTAAAAAATTGATATAGACCTGGAACTAATTAGAAACTGAATAATCTCATTTTAAAAATGAGTGGATCAAACAACAAATTATAGAAAGAATTAATTATTACATCCTAGATAATGACAATAATGAAACAACATACCAAAACCTATGGGATACACTCAAAGAGGCTATCAGGGAATATATTATATCTTTAAATACTTACATGAATAAATTAGAGAAAGAGGAAATCAATGAACTAAATATGCAACTAAAAAATTAGAGAAAGAACAAATTAAAAACCCACAATTAAATACCAAATAGAAATTCTAAAAATTAAAGGAGAAATTAATAAAATCAAAAGCAAGAAAACTATTGAACTAATAAACAAAACCAAGAGTTTGTCTTATGAAAAAGTAATAATATTGATACACCTCTGGCCAATTTGATTAAAAAAAGAAAGAAGAAAATCAAATTTCTAGTATCATAAATGAAAAAGGTGAACTCACCACCAATGAGGAGGAAATTAAAGTAATGATTCAGAATTATTTTGCCCAACTCTATACCAATAAATTTGACAATCTAAATGAAATGGATGAAAATCTACAAAAATATAAGTTTCCCAGGCTAAATCAAGAGGAAATTAAATACCTAAACAACCCGATCTCAGAAAAAGAAATTCAACAAGCCATTATTGATCTCCCTAAGAAAAAATTACCAGGCCCAGATGGATTCACAAGTGAAGTCTATCAAACATCTAAGGAACAATTGATTCCAATTCTATATAAATTTTTTGGAAAAATAGGTGGAGACAGAACTCTGCCTAACTCTTTCTATGACACCATTATGGTGCTGATATGTAAACCAGGAAGAGTTAAAACAGAGAAAGAAAATTATACACCTATCTCCCTGATGAATATAGATGAAAAAATCATAAAGAAAAACTTAGCAAATGATTACAACAAGTTATCACTAGGATAATACACTATGGCCAAATAGGATTTATCCCAGGATTGCAAGGTTGGTTCAATATTGGGAAAACTGTCAGTATAATTAATTATGTCAATAGCAAACCTTTCAGCAATTATATGATTTTATCAATAGATACAGATAAAGGTTTTGACAAAATACAGTATACATTCCTACTAAAAACTCTAGAGAGCAAATGAATTGTTCCTTAGAATAATAAGGAATATCTATCTGAAACCATCAACAAGCATTATATGCAATGAGGTTAAGCTAGAGGTATTCCCAATGAGATTAGGGGTGAAACAAGGATGCCCATTATCCCCACTATTATTCAATATCGTATTAGAAATGTTAGCTTTAGCAATAAGAGAAGAAAGAGAAATGGAAGGAATTAGAACTAGGAAGAAAGATACAATACTCTCACTCTTTGCAGTTGACATGATGTTATACCTAGAGAATCCCAAAATATCATCTAAAAAACTACTAGAAATAATTAGCAATGTCAATAATGTCACAGGATATAACATAAACCCTCATAAATCCTCTCTCTCTAGCTATATATAGATAGATATGACTGGAGTAAGATACAGCAGAAAGAGCTAGAAAGAGAAATCACATTCAAAGTAACCCTCAGACAACATAAAATACCTGGGAGAAACTTTTTGAAAACAATTACAAAACACTTCTCACACAAATTAAATCAGATTTAAATGACTAGGCAAATATCAACTGCTCATGAATAAGTCTAGCTAATATAATAAAAATGACAATTCTGCCAAAACTAAAGTACCTATTTAGTGCCCTACTAATCAGAATACCCCAAAATTAATGAGTTAGAAAAAGTTGTAAGTAAATTCATATGGAGAAATAAAAAGAAAGTCAAGAATTTCCAGGGATTCAATGGAAAAAAGTGCAAAAGAAGGTGGCTTAGCCCTACCAGATCCAAAATTATATTATAAAGCATCAGTCATCAAAACTGTTTGGTATTGGCTAAGAAATAGAGTGGTGGACCAGTGGAATAGACTAGGTGTAAAAGCAGGAGATGATTATAGTAATCCACTGTTTGATAAACCCAAAGAGTCCAGCTATTGGTGTTAAAACTCCCTCTTTGATAAAAGCTGTTAGGAAAATTAGGAGTTAGTATGAAAGAAACTTAGATTAGACCAACACTTCACACCCTATTCCAAGATAAGATCAAAATGAATACAGGATCTAGCCATAAAAAACAATATTATAAGCAAAGGAAAAGATCAAGTAGTAGTTTACCTGTCAGATCTATGGAAAGGGAAGCAGTTTATGATCAAAGAATAGATGGAAAATATCATTAAAAACAAACTAGATAATTTTGATTACATTAAATTAAAAAGCTTTTGCACAGACAAAACCTCTGTAACCAAGATCAAAAGAAATGTAGCAAACTGGGAAACAATTTTTGCAACTAGTATTTCTGACAAAGGGCACATTTCTAAAATATACAGAGAAATGAGTCAAATTTTCAAAAAAAAAAGCCATTCTCCAATTGACAAGGCAATTTACTGATGAAGAAATCAAAGCGATCCATAGTCATATAAAAAATTGCTCTAAATCATTATCAGAGAAATGCAAATTATAGCATCTCTGAGTACCACCACCTCTCAGACTGGTCAATATGAAAAGAAGGACAATGATCAAGGTTGGAAGGGATGTGGGAAATCTGGAACACTAATACACTGTTGCTGGAGCTGTGAACTCATCCAACCCTTCTGGAGAGCAGTCTGGAACTGTGCCCAAAGGGCAACCAAAATGTGCATACACTTTGATCCAGCAATAACACTACTGGGTCTATACCCTGAAGAGATTATGAAAAACAGTAAAAACATCACTTGTACAAAAATATTTATAGCAGCCCTGTTTGTGGTGGCAAAGAATCGGAAATCAAGTAAATGTCCTTTAGCTGGGGAATGGCTTAACAAACTGTGGTATATGTATGTCATAGAATACTATTGTTCTATTACAAACCAGGAGTGATGGGAATTCAGAAAAGCCTGAAAGGATTTGCATGAACTGATGTTGAGTGAGGTGAGCAGAACCAGAAAAACATTGTACTCCCTACAAGAACATGGGGGTGATGATCAACCTTGATGAACTTGCTCATTCCATCAGCGCAACAATCAGGGACGATTTTGGGCTATCTGTGTTGGGCTATCTGCGATGAAGAATACCATCTGCATCCAGTGAAAGAATTGTGGAGTTTAAACAAAAACCAAAGACTATTACTTTTAACTTAGAAAAATTTGTTATCTTTTTATGCAATTTTGTTATCTCTTATACTTTATTTTTCTTCCTTGAGGAAATGTTTTCTCTCTCATCACATTCAGCTTAGATGAATTTATACCATGTAAACAATATAAAGACAAACAGACAGCCTTCTGTGGTAGTGGGGGGCAGGAAGCAAGATTTGGGGGAAAATTGTAAAACTCAAAAGAAATAAAATCTTTCTTGAATTAAAAAAACAAAAGCAATACTGAGGTATTCCCTCACATCTTTTCAATTAGCTAATTGGACAGAAAAGGAGAGTGATAAATATTGGAGATGATACAGGAAAACTGATGCACTCTTGGTGGAGTTGTGAAGTGATTCAACCATTATGTAGAACAATTTGGAACTATGCCCAAATATTTATAGCAGCTCTTTTCTGGTGGCAAAGAAATTGAGGCAATGCCCCTCAACTTGGGACTGGGTGAACAATTTGTGGTATATGATTATGATGGAATACCATTGTGATATAAGAAATCAAGCTGCATGCTGTCAGAAAAATCTGGGAAGACTTACAGGGACTGGTGCAAAGTGAAGTGAGAAGAACTAAGAGAACACTGCACACAGAGACAGCAATATTGTGGTATGATCAACTGTGAATGACAGATATTCACAATAATCCAAGACAGTTCTGAAGAACTTACCATGAAAAATGCTATTTGTCAGAGTGATAGAGTGATAGAGTCTGAATACCTTTTTAAACTGTATTTTTCTTGGGTTTTTATTTTATTTTATTTTCTAATGTTTTGCATGATCACACCTGTATAACCTATTTAAAATTGTTTGCTGCCTCAATTAGGAGAGTAGGAAGGAAAACATTTTGGAAGTCAATTTAAAGAATATTGTTTTAAAAATGTTTTTTACATATATTTGAGGGAAAAGGAAAAATTAAATAAAAAATAAATAGTAAAATATGCAAGTTTAAAAAGGCAATTAATCAAGCTATAAGCATTTATTAAGAGTTTCACTCTATATGATCTTGTGATTGGAATCAAAGATAAAAATACAACAATAAGTCACTGAATGGAAGAAGTTTATATTTTATTGGGAGAAATAAGTACACAATAAAGTAAAATGTAATTATATACACATGTATCTGCATATGTAAATATACATAAATTCATTTATATTTATGAAAAATGAAATTTGTAAGCTAAACTAAGATGTAGGGCAATCAAGAAAAGCCTTATATAGATGACACTTGAGAGGAGCTCTGAGGAAAGCTAAAGATTCTAAGAGACTAAATTGAAGAAAATTATATTCTGAATATAGGGACAACCCATACAAAATCTTGGAGAAGGAAAACAGAATATCTTTTATTATAAACAGCAAATAGGACAGTCTGGTACATATAGTAGTGAAGGACATTAATGTACAAGAATCTTGAGGAAGTATTAAGGAACCAGGATATGAACAACTTTAAATGTCAAATAAAGAAGATTTTCTTCCCTAGGACTCATAAGAGATTATTAAATAAGAGGGTGTCATGGTTAGACCTAAGCATTAGAAATATAATTTTGGCAGATGTATGTCAGATGAATTAGAGAGAGGTAGAGATAGAAAAAACAAATATAAAGATATTGAAATAGTCCAGACAAGAAGTAAAATATAATTGAAATGAAGTAGTTTTGATGTGGTTTTAAAAATGGTACACAAGGAAAAGCAAAAAAATTGACAATTGGTTAAATATCAGGATGGGTGGTAAAGGATAAAGAAAAGTCAAGATTTATTCAAAGGTTACAAACTTCAGTGACAAGAAAGATGCAGGTTTCCTCAAGAGAAATAGTGAAGTTAAGAATATGGAAAGGTTGGGGAAAATAATTAGTTCTGTTTTGGACATAATTGAATTTGAGATCCCTGATAATTGAAAACTTCTAATTGGAAGGGTGGATAAGAAAAGATTTCCACTGGCCATGAAGGAAAGTAAAGCAGATATTGTGAAATGCTTACAGCTTGATCAGAATTTAAGGACACCACAATCATTCACTGCATCCCAGGTCATTACCATTTGTCTTGACTTTTGATGACTCTGGAAGAGAGAGTGAGGCTGAACAATTTACACAATTCTGAATTCAATTCAATTTACATTCAAGTCAAGACATCACCCATCATCCACTACTTTACTTTAACATCATGATGCTATCGTTTCTTTTCAAAAACAAAGAATTAACAACAAGAAGTTCAAAGGTATATGGAGAAAAGATAGCCAAGACAGAAACGGGGGATTCAAGCTATCTTTAGGGAGGTAGGATATCAACGATGATCTTGCAAAAGAGAATGGTCAACTGTGATTATTAAACTCATACTATTTCCCAAGTCCCTCTAAGTGCTAGGGGTTCAAAGAAAGACAAAAACAGCTCCTGTCATCAAAGAATGTGTATTCTTTTTTTAAAAAAAATATTTTATTTATTTGTTTTTCCAGCTAGATGCAACAGTAGTTATTGCCAATCTTTTTTTCGCAAGTTTGAATTTTACATTTTTCTCCTTTTCTCCCTTCCCTCCCTCCTCCCCCTATAACCATGCTATACAATAGATCCATATTGATCATGTTGTGAGAGAAGAGCCAATCCAAACAGAAGGAAAAAAAGCATTAGAGGAAAAAATGACAACATATAAGACAACTTTTAAAAAATTTAAATTCTACACAGTTTCTCTGGATAGGAACAATATTTTCCATCATAAAAACGAACCATATTCTAACTGTAGAAAACAACAGGTAAGTAAATCAGTAACACAATACAGAATAGATGGTAGTTAAACTTAAAGGGGAAGGTTCTAGCAATTTATATTTCATGAAAAGTATGTTTGAGAGTTTTAAACAAAAGTTTATGTAACATTTGAAGGAAATAAGATGATTCAAAGGAAAAGTGGCATAACGTTTATACTAAATGACCTTAAGAAATTATCTAATCTAAATAAATAGTCTAATATTCAAGACTCTTCATGATTCAAATACTTTTTTCAGATTCATTTCCTCTTTACACAATTCAGCAAAATTAGACCACTTTGTTTCCAAATTGCAGTATGAACTTTTCCCCTTCTGTTCATCCTATTACCCATGCCTGGAATATCTTCCCTTCCCATTCCAACTGTCCTTCAAAAGACAATTCAAAGTCATTTCCCCCACTGACTTCATTGTCAGTGATGACCTCATTTGAAATGTAAAGAATATTATCTTTCCCTCTTTCATATGTTAATCAGTTTATGACCTGTGACTATTGATAGAGTAACTATTGACTAAGGAAACTCTTATGAAGAGAGATGGCAGTATATTTAGAGTATTTCCTGAGATTAGTATACATTCATCATATATTTAGGATTTAAAGTCATCTAGGTGTTTGTTATTTCTAATTACTAGACTATAGACTCCCTGTGGGTAGGGACTGTATCTTCTGCAAACTACAGCTAGTGTCTAGCATATTGTTATGTACATTCTTGTTGTTGAATCTGTTTTTCAGTGACATCCAACTCTTCCTGATCCCATTTGGGGTTTTCTTTTTACCATTTCCTTCACCAGTTTGACAGTTGAAAAAACAGACTCACAAAGCTAAGTGACTTGGCAAGAGTCACACAGCTTGTAAGTATCTGTAAGTATCATATTTGAACTCAGGTCTTCCTGACTCCCCATACAGAATTCTATCGACTGTGCTACATAGTTGCCCACTATGTATCTAACATGTACTTAATAAATGTTGATATATTGAATTAAGCATCCCCTTTTTTAGATGAAAAAACTGAGGCCTGAATGGCATGTTGTCTTCTACAGGTATGGAAATTTCCCAAGATCAAACCAGTGACAGAACAGAAATTAAAACTGAATTCTTTTGGCTCCCAGGTCTATATTTGCTTCCATTATACAATATTGCCTTCCTAAGCAACTTACCACAAATATCTAATATTGAAAAACTGATCAAGATGTTTCACAGTATTTGTAGTTACCAAAGGTTCCACTTCAGGAATACTACCATTTATTGTATTGTTATCTGTTATTGTATAGTTTTGAGTTTGAGTTAGCCCTTAGTTATCCACATTTTTTAAGAGTTGCTAACTTTGTTGAAATTTCTTTTTATTTTACTTTTCTTATTTCATATTGAAACAAATTCAATTATCTGCTTGGAAACTTAGAGAAGACTCGATTCAAGTAGCTTTTTAAAAAATATATCTCTTTTATCATTTTATTGTACAACCAAAATATGCTCCTTACATTGCCACCATCATTGACTAAAACTTCAAGGGATATCAGAAATAATCAGTCTTATTTTATACTCATTACATACAACTCTTTTCTCTGTTTCAAAGAGAAATACAGGCAGTTCAAGAATTAAAAGCTTTTCTTATTCAAGTAGAAATCCTTTCATCATCTTCTCTTTTCTCTTCCCTGATAGAATGAAAAGACTGTCAAGACACCCAAATAGCACAATGTCTGGAAATAGGTAACATAATAAAGAGACAATAGAATGAAATCTTATGAATGATCCAAATACTTTTCTAAAACTGCTTACACTTAATTGGTTACTTCAGAGTTGTAAGATACAAGTTAGTCAAAGACATGATACTGCAAAGAGAGACTGTTTAAAAATTTTCTTATCTGTCTAATTATTCTGGGGAAATATTAAAAATTCCAAGTTTAATAAATAATATTTGTTTTGATAGAGAATTACAAGTTTATATTTTACTATGGCATATCTTTTATGAATGCAGAAAAGGAAAATTAAATTTCATTTTGTATGAATCTTGGAGTTCTCACTATATATTATATGTATTTAGTTATCTGGGAAGTTTATTGAATTAAGATAAAAAGAAAAGGCAAATAATTATGATTTTTAGACATATGTAAATTCTTTTAAATTTTATATCATGAATAATTATTGGATTAGGTACAATGTAGGCATAACTATTTTATTCTATACTTAGCAAAAATGATATATTTTTTAATATGAGATTTATTAGGACATCTTCCAGGCCCATGGCTTAATATTAATATTGTTAATATTTGTCTATTTTGTCTTTCATGATCTTCCCATGATTCTTATATTTTAACAAATAATCAAAACCATTTGAATTACTACAGTGTTTCAATTGAAAGTTAAAAACACAGGACCTAAAAAGACAAAAGACTATCACTTTCCCTTTATCCTATGATAGAGTCTGACTTAGTATAGTGCAAAGAAGTTTAAAGATTAAATATCAATTTCAGACAAACAATGATGAGTAGCTAAATGATTAGACTCAAATCTGTAAATTAAATTAGTCAATATGGCTTTACATTTGGGTTCTGCACCAAGAGAACAAGTTCTTGCTTGCAAAGAGGGAGATTTAGCCTTGACGTGTAGGGGGGGAAACTGATGTAGAGAATTATGAATGTAAAAATCTATAGTCAGAAACAAATTCTGCAATCTTAAATGCTGTTAAATCCTGTTAAATGGGGAGAGGGTCTTTGTTCTTGAGATGTAAATTGACTCCTATTATTTCACTATTTGATGTAAAATTTGTATCCCATCTCCTCATTCTCACCCCCCAGCTTCCAATCTTCCACCTGGGTTCTGGTAAAGGAGGAGGGATTTCCTCTTCATCTCACCTTCTCATAGATGTGCGATTTGAAATGGCACATTGAACTTAGAGGTTGCACACCTTGGGACAGGAAAGCATCTGTCCGTAGCCTGCCATTGGGAGATACCTGCCCCAAGGTGCAAGGAGCCATGCCTTGCCCCACCTACCACAAAAGGTATTTAACAGGAAGTGCCAGCCCTTCTGGTCTCTTTTTCTTGATTCCATCTTCTGATCCTGCAGGACTGTATCTTATATCTCTCTTTCCTTCATAGGCCATGTGCTCCCATGCTAGGCCTTGGTGCCATGTGGCCAGGGCTGTTTCTCTCTCTCAAATATCAAGTAGCCCATTCTTAAAGTGGTTACTGCTTTTCTAGGAGTTTTAACCTATATATTTGTAATAATTTGCTATTAAAAAAATCCTGAGCAGTTTTAACATCCCAGAGAGAGCTCAAATTCCTGCACCTTTCCAATGGTTTTAAATCTTCTGTCTTCAATCTTTAATAATTAGCCACAGAACCTCCCAACTTTTAATAACTCTTTGAAAGGGAAATGGTTTACCTTAAGAAATAAGTGCTTCTTAACACTTAACACCATAGCACGTTTTCACACAAAGACTAGAGAAATATTTAATGTCTTCTACATTTATTTGTGTTAATTTCAATTACACAATTATACAATTGCTGAGTTCTCTTCCAGTTCTCAAGTTCTGCTATTATGCCATTCAATTGAATTCAACAAACTTATATTAAGCATGTACTACATAAAAGGCACTTGTGCTAACTGCTGAATTTTTTGGCGGGGAGGGGAGGGAGGAGTGGTTCAAACTTTTGATTTTACTAGTGTGAGAATTTCTATTGTGGACATTTATTCCATTGAATGGAATGGCTGTATTTTTAAATTTTCAAAAAGGGAAGATGGAGTATTACATATGAGCAACTTAAGTTCATTAGTACCTGAATTGTAGAGACATAATTCTATCATTCCAAGAATTTCCATCCCAGTAAGTTTTTCTATGTCATTCTTGGTTTTCAGGAAGAAAAAGGTCAATATCTGTGATCTTCCTTTTCCCACACATTTATTTTTAATGCTTTTGGATTTTCTTGTCCTTTAGGAGCTACTTAACATGCCTACTGCTTCTTGGATTAGTTTTATATTCCCAGTCAGGAAGTTTTTCTTTTTTTTTCTTTTTTTTAAGGAAAACTATCACTGCAATAAGCATAAATGAATAAGATCATATTTCCATTTAAATATTGAACTAAATTGAACTTCCTTCTTTACCTTCCCAACCATTCAATGGGCAAATGAAGCAAAAAACAAAGGGGAAGTATTTCCCAATTATTAACAAAATCATAATGATTACTTAAAGAAAACATGCTTATTTTGTCTTAGCTTAAAAAGATTCATTCAAAATTAGAAACCAGAATACCATCCTGAGCAATTTGCTTCCTTTCAACCAGATTGATTGAAATGTATAGTATTTATCTGAAAAGAATTTCCTTTATCTAGAGATTCTAAGGAATAGAAAAACACATTTTCAAGTTGGCTTTATAAAGCTTATGTTCACCTACCTTCATTTGAAACATTAATGAGACTTAAATCCATTTTCTTGATGTAGTAATACTAAATAAAGAATTCTAAGTAAAATATGATATCCTGTTCACAATGGGGTAGAAAAGCAAAAATCAAACCTATCTAATGCACATAGCTACTTTAAAGTAGGGCTTATTTCTCCCCTGTGGTTTTCTACATGTAATACCTGCCACATTTTGCCAACAGATCATTTCCAAGTTATACTCTCAGACATGAAATGGCCTAAATGCTGAAAATGTATTTTTAGAGAGCCATAAAGATGAAGAAATAGTATTGTTTTTGCTACAGGAAATAAGAGAAAATTGGGTTAACTCATCTCTAAATGGCTTTTTTTTAGAAATACTTTCTGATAATGACAATTCCAGTCATCTTACTTGTCCAAATAGAGGAAAACAAGATAATTTAGTTTCAGATTAGGCCTTCTGCATCCACTCAACTGGCCTCTGCCACTGAAATAAACTAACTGAATCAGTCCATTTCTAATATAATTTCTATGTCATCTGGTTTTAATAGAATCATATATAGGACTAGAAGAACCTTAATGATGATCCTGCCAATCTGTTCTAGTCCTTTCACTTTCCTGATGAAAAACTAAGACTTAAGTAGATGAAATGAGACTGCAAGAAGACACAACTAGCTGGTGGCACTTTTCATTATATTCTTAGTGTTAGTTTTTCTGGTCAAAGAAATTGAACAAATAGTTGTTAAGATAAAAAATGGTGACTCCAAACCTTTTAATTTTTTTCCCATAATATAGAAACAGACTGGTAGATGATCCATTCAACTTAATGTTCAATCAGTGTTGTGGTCTACATTTCTAAAATAGCTTGGTATTCTCTATCTAAAGATGTACTTTAGACCAAATCAAACATACACACACACATACAGACACACACACACACACACACACACACACACACACACACACAAACCCATGAAAAACTTCTATTTGTTGAAAGTCAGATGTCAGATATAGTACTGTTCATTTATTAAATAGGTTTTAGCTTTGTATCCAAGACAATAGTTATGGAAGGTCTAAAATTTTTCACTCTATCTCGATTTTGTGTCTTCCACTTTAAAAAAAAAGGTGAAACATGCTTGGGGCGGGGGGGGGGGAATATCTAGAAATGAAAATTGTCTAATTTCTTTATATGAGAGAATGAAATATTTTTTTAAAGTGAACATTCATAGCATGAAATCTAAGTCAATGTAGTACTTGAAATTTTCCTCTTTCTGAGGTGAGAAACACTTAAAAGAAATGTTTCCTTCCATGTTTTGGAAATAGTCCACTCCTTCCCTTAGGTTTTGGAATTTGGACTAATGATAGACATATTCCAAGAATCAAAATGGATTGAGTATGGGTTAAGTTTTTTCAGGCCAATACAATATATAACTTGGTTTAGATGTCCATAAATAATAAATAATATCAATCTTTCAATTTTTAGACAAAATGTCAGAGAAGATTGTCTAAATTAAACTTACTTTGCACTTTATTTTTTCAGTGTGAAGCATAGAACCCAGAGTGGCATATTTTTTATTTGGAATATAAAGATGGAAATTGATAAGTGTATGTGTTGAGGCAGTGAGGAAAATAAAGGATGGATGATAACCTTTAAGATATTGTTACTGAAATAACAAATAATTGATTCAGCATCTAGTCTCTGATGCATCAAAATGTACAAATGAGAAGTTTTTCAGGCAAAAGCTGAAAAGAATCAGAGAAAGTTTATAAAAAAATCAAATTTTTAGAACTCATTTCAGATTTTAATCAAAATATTGCTTACCACCATTAAAACCTACCTCAGAGACAAGGTCAAGTCCCATTATAGCTAATTTATAAGCTTAAGAAAAGCATGCCCTTCATTGAAAAAATAGTGAAACCACTGTAAGTAAAAAAAGAATGATCAAAAAAATATAAAGCAACAAGAGGAATTTTTTAAATTAAAAAACTGATATTGCCTACAATATAGAGAAACAGACAAGATGGCATTCTCCTTAGAAAATATGCAGCAAGTGCTGAGCTATAAATGAGAACCAAATTCAAAATTTCTTGATAACCCTTTAAATGCCCTGATTGTCTTAGCTGACCGGTAAATGTTGCAGTGAGTTGAGTGATGGAATTCAAGTTAGGAAGACCTAATTTAAAATCCAACTAAAGTACTTCCTAGCTGTGTGACCCTGGATAAGTCACAACTTTTGTCTGACTCAAACTTTTGTCTGTAAAAGAAGCTTAATTATACCACTTATATCTCAGTTTAGTTATAAGAATCAAATAAAGTGTTAAATCATATTAAACATTTTTGCAAATTTTCTAATTCTATATGAGTAAATTCAATTGATCAAAAAGATTTATCAGTCACTTACCAAAGGCCAGTCACTCTCAAAAGCACTGAAAATGCAAAAATGAGGAGGGATCAGAAACATACCTTCTATCCTAAAGGAGGTCCTACTCTAATGTATGGAAACAGTCATATTTCTACTGCTTATATATATATGTATATTATATATATATTATATACATATATAATATATATATAATATATATATTTAGAGAGAGAGAGAGTAAAGGGGAATATTTTCAGAGAAGTAGAAGTGGACTGGGAAAATTCTTTTGTAAAAGGAGATATTTGAGCTGTCTTGAAAGAAGCTGACAAGTCAGGAGACAGAGGTAAGGAAGGAGAATATCCTAGGTATTGGGGACAGTCAGTAAAAAGGCATGAATCTGCAGATGCAGTGTCTTATTCAAAGAACAGTAGGTAGACTGGTGTTATTGCCTTTTCATATACTTGGAGGATATGTCATTTTCTTCCCTGAGTCATTTTATAGATGAAGAAACTGAAGTAAACACAGTTAAGTGACTTGCCCAGTCAAAAAGCTAAAAAAAATGGTCCTCCTGACTCCAGGGTCAGCCCATAAAACCTACTATCCTGGAGTAAAGTATAAAAAATATGAAAAAGCAAGATAGAGTCATGATGGTGACTGTGTGATTTGAGAGAAAGGGACATATATGAGATAAATTGCAAAGGTATCTTTGGTAGATTTGGCCACAGAACATAAATACAGGATGAGTGTGAGAGTAAAGTCATGAATAATATAAGGGTTGTGAGCTTTAGTTATGGGGAGGATGGTGGGTCCCCAAACATTTAGAAGGAAAGTTTTGAAGAGAGAAATATTTGGGAGGTTAAAATCATAAGTTTATTTTGGGGCATAACTAAATTTGAGATATGTGTGAGACATCAATTCCAGATGTTTAATAGAGAGTGACATGAGAGTGAAGGTCAAAATAGTGGTTAGGACTGAATAAATGGATTCTAAAAATCATCTACATAGAGATGATAATTGCTATGATTATTATTTTAAAGTTATTTTTAATTGCTATGGGAAAATACTGTAGATTTTGCCCCTGAATCCAAAGATAAATGTGAACCTTTTTCTTATATAAAAGAAAAACCTTATAAATATGTCACACAGGAAGTATAGCTATCCTCAGGATGAAAAAATTTCAAGACAAAATGAAGTCCCACAGTTTTTCATCCAGTCAGAAACTAAAAGTGGTATTTGGTTTGTTCTCCTGAAAATTGGTAAGAAGTGTGAGGGGAAGGAGAGTGTGAGTGTGCAGTAGGAAAGGGAAAGGTGATATATAAGAGAATCTTAATTCATGAGTCTTGGAGGTAGTATATTCCCTCTTTTCCAATATGAAAGAACTATAATTTAAATCTCCATTCTCTGATAATCAATTATAATAATAATAGCTAGCATTTATCAATTGTTTAGGGTTTATAAAACACCTTATATCTGTTACCTCATTTGATTCTAACAACTTTAGTAGTTAGGTGCTATTATTATTCCCATTTTACAGATGAGGAAACTGATTTAGAAACCTTGGGCTAATTTAACTTGAGATAAGTCCTTGGACTTACTTGCCCAGGTCCATAAGGCATTTGATTCATATGTCCTTTCCAGAAATAGGTTGTATTGATTTGATTACTGTCTCCTGAACAGAAAGTTGTTATTGTTCATCCTTCATTCTTCAAGAGGACCAATGACATCAGATGTTTTGACTTGCAAGTGAATAGGATTTAAATAAGACAGGGCTGTGAAAAGTCTTAGCCTCACTTTTTCCTCCAGAGTCATTGGAGTCCATGGCAAGTCATGGGTCCCTAAATAGGAAGTAGAATCCATGGGGGGGTTGCCATTCATGGGGGTTGGTGAGAAGAGGCAGGACATTGTACGAAGATTAGATGATCAAGATCAAGCACAGTCCAGGGTCTTAAATCAGGTAGAGAGAGTGGATTATGTGAGTTCTCTCTCATGCATTCACTGATCAGGACAACATGACCTCACAAATGGACTTCCATTCCTGAGAGTGGAGAGGACATTCTATGGAGTTCTATTTGGGAGGGTGTAGCAGCAGCAGCAGCAGAGAAACACTAAGAGGAACAGGAAGATAGCCAAAAAAGAAGCATGGTATGGGATTTGTGATCTACTAGAAATAGTGAACTATTTGTAAATTTATGATTACATTTCATTCCCCTTTTAGACTATAGGTTTTTTTGAAGGAAGGGCAATATCTTGGTCATCTTTTTTTGCAATGCCTAGTGTTAGGCCTTAAACATAAGAATAAGGAGAAGAGGCGGCTAGGTGGCGCAGTAGAGAAAGCACCAGTCCTGGAGTCAGGAGTACCTGAGTTCAAATGCAGTCTCAGACACTTAATAATTACCTACCTGTGTGACCTTGGGCAAGCCACTTAACCCCAATGCCCTGTTAAAAGAAAAAAAAAAAAGAAAACCTAAAAAGTAAAGAATAAGGAGAAAATAGAAAGAGATTTATATTCATAGAGATTATTTCCCTCACCTGTATGAGTTTGTGTGTCTCCTCAGCATCCAGTAAAGCAAGTCTGATTTCCCCTTCCCTCCCTATCATAACTCCTGTTAAATTGTTTGTTGTTCATCAATGCCAGACAGACTCACCTATTGCTGTTCTTATTTTCATCTGCACTGATCTCTAAAAAGAATATGAAAAAGATTTGGGCAGCCTCCCTACACGCCAGCCCCCCCAAATCAGTACAATCGTAGGATGCATTAAGAATAGACATACTGACCAGAATGAAGGAAATAAAGTTCTAATATATTCTTCTCTGTCCAAACTATATCTGGAATTTATGTCCAGTTTTCGATACTATATTGATAATACTCATTCTAATAATGGTAAGAGATGAAATTTCAATGCTCCTTGCAAGTTTTTTGAAGAACTTTACATAACTTCTAATATTTGAGTAAAGTAAAAGTAAATATCATAATTTTCTCCATTTTACAGAGGGGTAAACTGAAGGTTAGAAAGTTTAATTAATTATTAATTTAAATTAAATGAATTATCTATCTACTTATTGCTGGAGACCGACTCTGCAAACAGATTTTCCTAACTCAAGCTTAGCATTCTAGAAAAATTCATTCAAAAGAGGGCAAGCAGGATGGTGATAGAATTGGGAAACCTTTTGGATGAGTTGAAGGAACCAGCACAAGTTTATCCTAGAAGAGAAAATGGGGTTAATAGTAACAAGAAATAAAATATCTTTAGATATTTGAAATACCAAAGATATTTTAGACTTCTTCTTGGTCTTGGAGTAAAATTGGGAATAATGGATGGAATTTGAGGAGAGGAAATAGGCACTTTTAAATACTTGTTATTGTTGTTATTCCCCAGTAGATAAATGGTCAAAGGATATGAACAAGTGGTTTTCAGATGAAGAAATTAAAGTTGTCTATAGTAATATGAAAAAATTCTCTGTCACTTTTAATTAGAGAAATGCAAATTAAAACAATTCTATAGTATCACCTCATACCTATTAGATTGACTAAGATGACAGAAAGAGAAAATGATAAATGTTGGAGGGTATGTGAGAAGCTGGGACACTAATACATTGTTGGTGGAATTGTGAATTGATTCAACCTTTCTGGGGAACAATTTGGAACTATCCTCAAAGTTCAATCAAAGTGTACACACTCTTTGCTGCAGCAATAGCACTACTGGGTCTGTATCCCAAAGAGATCACACAGCTCGGACACACACACACACACACACACACACACACACACACACACACAAAACCACACCAGAGAAAAGACTCACATTTGCAAAATATTCATAGCAGCTCTTTTTTGTTGTGGCAAAGAATTGGGAATTGAGGGGTTGTCTTCAATTGGGGAATTGTTAACCAAGCTGTGGTATATGAATGTAATGGAATATTATTGTCTATAAGAAATGATGAGCAGGTAGATTTCAGAAAAACCTGGAAAGATAAACTGAATCTGAGTGAAATAAGCAAAACCAGGAGAATATTATTAATACCTTAACAGCAACATTGTATGATTATCAAACATGATAGACATAGCTCTTCTCAGCAATACAGAGATCAAAGACAGTTGTACAAGACTTACAACTGAAAATCCATCCACATCAAAGGAAAGAAATATGGAATCTGATTGTAAGTCAAAGCACATTATTTTTACCTTTTCAAATTTGTTTTTTGCTTTGATTTATGGTTTTTCCCTTTATGTTCTGATTCCTTTTTTATCATTGTTTGCTATCCCAAGGTGGGGGAAAGGGAGGATGAGAAGGAAAATTACTTTTTTACAAAATTTAATGTTGAAACCTATCTTTACATGTAATTGGAAAAATAAATTAAAATTAAATAAAAAAAAATACTTTTTATTGTTGTTGAACCATTTTAGCAATGTCCAGCTCTGTGATTACATTCGGAGGTTTCCTTGGCAAAGATACCAGAGTGATTTACCATTTCCTTCTCCAACTATTTTCATAGATGAGGAACTGAGCAACTATAGTTAAGGGACTTGCTCAGGATCACACACCTGTAAGTATTGAGGCAAAATTTGAACTTACGTCCTCTTGACTCTAAGCCCACAGCTCTATCCTTTCTGCCAAAGGGAAATGGACTGCCTCTGGTGATGGAAAGTTGCAGATAGTAAGCTGCCTTGTTGCAGAAGTTGCAACTCCAGTGGCTCTGTTACTTTAGGAAAAAAATAAAAAGCTTTTTATGACATATAAGTCCCATCACAATTTAGTTCCAATCTAACTCCTCCTGTGAATTTCATATCACTGCTTCTCTCACATTCTATGTTCTGGCCAATGTCTTCCTCTTTCTTTGCCAATGTCTCCTGCCTACATTTGTCCCCTCTTCCCCTTTGCTCTCCCACTTCCCCTCTAATTATTGGAATTATTTGGTCTCTTCCTATCTCAACTCAAATACTCCTCCTACACGGAGCCTTTTTTTGGTATAATGCCTTCTTTTCTCAAAATTGCTTTGCTATTTTGTATATTTCACTAGAAACAGAAGCAGTCTCAGAGTCAGAAAGTTTTAAATTCAAGTTTACTTTTTTACCTTTTACAAGTCAATTAACCCTCTCAGACTTAATATTAGATTGTGCCATTAAGCATCATCATAAGAGGTTTTTAATGTATATAGAGAATGAATCAAAGAACTCGGAGCTAAACTCTGTACAGTCCCTCTTCTTCCAGTTTCTCTTAATCCCAAAATATGGCTCTAACTTCTTGCCCTAATGTACTTTCTCATCATTGTCTTTATATTTCCAGTACCTATCACATAATAGGTGGTTTTCATCTTTTTAAATTGGGGGGCGGGGTGGGGTGGGGAACCAGGGAGCACAAGTGCAGTTAATCAACTTTGCCAAGGTTACACAGCTAGTATCTGATGATAGTCTTGAATTCATGGTCCTCCTGACTCCAGACCTGGTGCTCTATCCACTGTACCACCTAGCTACCAGTTAAGTGGTTTTTCAAGATGACTGTTGAATTAAATTGAGTAGAAGTATTGTCATTCAGTTATAATTTAGACTCAATGGCCTTTAACATCTTTTCCAACTCTAAGATATTATGAGTGTCTTTGAATGAATAAGAAATCCCAGTTATTTCTTCACATTAAAATTACAGTCTCTCAAGCAGTAACTAGCTAACTTCATTTCCATTTTCCATGATATAGCTATCTGGAAGTCTTTCACTTTGTGCCATAACATTAGGCCTCAAATGGAAAATGATAAATCATAAAGAAACTTATTTTAGGAAAAGAAATAATTGCATTGTTATTAACAGCATATGTGTCAAGTGAGGCTAATTTCTGTGGAAAATAAACAAGAAATAAGGCAAAATGTATAAAAAAGATAAAATTATTACAAAAAAATAACAAGATCTGAGAAAAAGGGAGTTTCACATTTCTTTATGATTTATAGGAAAATGGTAGCTAGAATTCATTTATTTTAATGAATTAACTTTCAGTCATTTAATGATGATTTCTAAATTCAATAACCATCACACAAAAGGGAATTTTAAGCATATTTTGAGTTGAAAGTTTGAGAGCTTGCCTAATGAATGTCAAGCACACAGCAATAAATGGTGAATGAAGTTATAGGGAAATAATATTGAAAGTGGTGTTTCTAAAAAGGAAAAGTGCTTGGGAATTAAGATTTTTACTTGAGCAATGAATAAGAAAAGCTCCAGTCAAGTTCTTGGATGATAACCACTCAGAACTATGGTGGGCTAAAGGAATTCTCAAGGCTACTCTTGAAGCTTTTGAGTATCGCACATATTAGGTATGAAAAAAGTGATCTCAATATTCCTTATTATTATATAGCATTTTATTCTTTTTTTCTTTTTGGAATACAACAACACAATGAAAATAATTTCTTTTCTCTGAGTAGCATAGTATTTTGACCAAGGTTAGGTCAATTTATAAGGCAGGTTCACATCTATCCATTAGTCTAAGTAGAGGTAGTTTATTCTCATGGGATAATGAAAGGAAAGGTACTTTAGGAGAAATGAATTCAGGTATAAAAAAAGCAAAAATAGTATATATCTATTGTGCCCCTGATACTACTCTGCTTTTTAAATTCATTTGAGCCAAGAAACACCTTACTACAACCCCTGAAGTCACTTCCCTTTAAAATTTGAGATACTTTGTTGGGAGAGACTGGGGAGTGGGGGTGGGGAGTGGAAGGCATACATTTCAAGGCAGTATTTATGAGAAGCAATAAATTCCCAAAGGCATGGTAAAATCATAGGGGATCATAGGATTTAGAACTAGAAGCAACTTTAGAGATACTCATCTTTATTCCACATTTTATCAGGCTTAAAGGACTTGTCTGAAGTCAAGGATATTAAGCAAAAGCATTTGGAGCAAGACCAAGTATGCACACTACAAATCCAAGTCTTTGAGCTATGAAAAGAAGGCTCTATCATTATCTTTACAAGAATATTATTTATTAGAAAAAGGTAGGTTCTGACACCTAAGCTAAAGCTTCCAAGGTCCATGGGGGAAATTTTTTCATTAAGATGTATGTATTTTCAGTAATACAAATAGTTTCCAAGAAAAAACTAGTCAAATGATTTTTTGCAAAAATATCTTTTGCCCCCTATTATCCCTGCTAAAAATTGTATTAACCACTAATAAAATCACCCAAAGTGCAAGAAAGATATATTAAAACTTCTTTTACAAATTACACACTATCCTTAGCTATTGTCAATATTTCTTAAAGACAGAAAAAGAATTAGATTTACCAATGAAAAACGAAGAAATGGTAGCTGATAATCTATTAACCCTTGGGAGAAATGAGGAGTAAGAATAGTTTCAATGATTTAAAATAAAAGCAATTCATTTATTTCAGTATTTTCCACAATTTCCAAGGCCAAATGTTATATAAAATAAAATAAAAGCTCCTTAAGGGCAAGCACTATTTATTTGACTTTGTATTCTCAATTTTGAGCAAGGTACATTACATATACTGTCTACTTAATAAATGTTTGCTTATACAAGTAAAATATTCAAATGACTGTGATTAATTGGAGAATCTATTTTCTTTCATCATATAAAAAGTTAATTCAAAATCTAAAAACTCAAGAATATGAATAAGAAAAGAAAGCATAAGAATCATCCAGACCACATACCCAGACCCTGAACAATGTATGTAATTAGAAATAAACAATTTTCTGCTTTTCTGGTTACTAAACACTGAGAAAGGTTGAAGAAAATTACAGTCATCTCATAGTTGTTGAGTTGTTATTCAATGGCCAGCATTATATTCTGTTATGTGGAATATACTGAGCAATGTATTGCTTTCTAAAAGTCATACTCTAATTAAGGGAATAAGACAAATATACATTAAATAATGTGCACATCCTAGAGGCCCCTTGCTAATAGAAATATCATCATTTTTATTTACTCTGTTGGGATCCAGATTAATATTGTTATAGGTCTTGGCAAGCTCAATATTTAACAGAAGGAGCATTGAACATCATAATACCTTTAAGCAGTGGTAGGATTCAAATAAATTAACAGCTGATTCTCTACCATAATGATGATTTTAAGTATACAAAAAAGATAAACTGAAATGTATATGCATTTAATACTCAAATAAGAACAATAAAAGACATATACAAAACTAAATTATGTTATATTACTCACAGTAATGAGCAAAAGCAGCCATGTGACCACAGCCTCCAAAACTGGAACATATGCAAACTTACAACTCATTCTATCTGGTCTAATCTTTTATTCTCCTATTTCCACGACTTCCGAAATGGGCCATAAGATAACCCTTGAAATCTATATTTCTATTGGTATATTATGTCACAACTTCCTATTGGTTTCATCACTCAGGGAACACCAGCACATTTATAATATCTCAGGGAAATTTGGGGCTTAACATAAGCAGAAACAAATGATAGTTTGTCACCCTCTGGTTCAGCACTTTTTCTCCTTACATTGTGACTGTTTACTAAACTAACAAAAATGAGGGAATTAAAATGGAATATTTCATCAAAGATATAATGAGTTTTAAGAAATAAATAAATATGGCAAGCATAGTTCCATCAATTTTTTTTTCACCTATGAATATAATGAACATTACTATGGGTACTTAAAAAAGTACTGTTGCACAGATGAAGGCTAAAAAAGACTAAGGAATGTAAATTTGTGATTTCCACATCAGGCACCTACCTTAGAGAGAATCCTGATTACAAGTGTCATTTTAACAACTATTTTGCTGAACTCAACATAAAATTAGGTATCAATTCTACTGAATTGGTGGGAATTGGTTGAATCCTACCACTGTTCATAAGTCAAAAGGAATCTATAAATCCAAATGTGATTGGGTCCAAACACAATCATTAGGTATATTGTCTTATTCCTGACCAATTGCTTATCCACAACTGAAAGGCAGTGTAACACAATGAATAGAGTACTAGTCTTGTATTCAAGAAAATTTGAGTTAAAATCTAACTTCAAAGGTTGTTTGACACTTGACAAGTTGTATGGTTTTGGGATTTTTTTCTTTCAGGTTAGAACCTCACATTATACTTATCAAAAAAATGAAGAGAATAAATATCATGTACTTCTAATGAAATAGTATATGCAACATACAGTGGAAATCATAATGTAAATACTACCTAATATCAATTCTATTATTTTTCACTTGGTTGGTATAAAGATCAAATTTATATAGTAAAAAGATTTTACAAATTTTAATGTACCTAGCAATCTCAGTTTTTAATTCTTGCTTTGTTGTTGTTATTCAATCATTTTAGTCATGTCTGATTCTCCATAACCCCAATTTGGATTTTCTTGACAAAGAAACTAGAGTGGTTTGCCATTCTTTAGATCATTTAAAGATGAGGAAACTGAGGTAAATAAGGTTAAATGACTTGCCCAAAGACACACAACTCGATTTCAATTCAGATCTTCCCAACTACCAGCCCAACACTCCATCACATCACCTAGCTGCATTAATTCTTGCCTAGTTTTCCCCATTTCCCAGACTTTATTTTCTTGCTTCAAGTTTGACTAGTTCTCCTCTCCCCATCTTCCTGGCTTTACTCAAAAAATCAGTTAGTCAGTCAATAATTCATTAAGCACCAGTAATGTACTAAGTGGTAGATATAGTAGTTAATATTTATATAGTGCCTATTTCATGTCAGTACTATGTATATACTTTACAACTATCTCATTTGATCTTCACAACAATCCTAGGAGATAGAGGAAGCAGGCAGACAAAGGATAAGTTGCATGCCCATTATCACATAGCAGGGCATTATTTGAGGCTGGATTGAACTTGACTTCAAGTCAAACAGTCTATCCTCTTTGCCACATGCCTCATATATTTGTACTCTAGTTCCCAATTACATTCTCATTTAATGTTACATGTCCAAGAGTCCATTGCATATATCCCAAATTTTGCCCTTCAAAGCAGAACACCATTAACTGACAGCTTTAAGAATCAGCATCATGGGAGGTTGTAGGGGGAGGGAAGTAAGATTAGGGGAAAAATTGTAAAACTCAAAATAAATAAAATCTTTAATAAAAAAACATACCAGCATCAGCCTACTAAATAACTAGTACAGCTCTACTAAGGTTCTTTTTCATTCTGTAATTCTATCTATTGATAGTAAATCATGGACATATTAACTCTGTGACACTTTGTTCCCCAATGCAAGAACATTATAGTACCTTTGACAGATGTCCTGAAAAATCTATGGTTAGGACCAATAAACTATATATCTTTTTTCCTGCTTGGCAAACTACAAACATTCTATTGAAATTGCTTTCTCTAAGGGCACGGATGGCATCTTACTTGCAAAATACAATGGTCATTTTTCAAACCTCATTTTTCTTGACTTTTCTTCAGCATTTGACTCCTGCCCACACTTTTCTTCTTAATTTCTCCCTCAACTCTATGACACTTGAAATTGTTTCATTCTTTTTAAAAAATGTATTTAGTATTTTATTTTCCCCAATTACATACAAAAAATTTAACATACATTTTTAAAACTGAGTTCCAAATTTTCTCCTTTCCTTCCTCCCTACTCCCCTCATTGAGAAGCCCAGCAGTACTATATAGGTTATATATGTGTACTTGTACATAGACCAAAAGAAAAAAACTCAAGAAAAATAAAGTTAAAAATGAATGCTTCAATCTGTACTCATAGGGCAGCAGTTAAGTGACACAGTGGAGATAGATCATCAACCCTGGAGTCAAGAGGACCTGAGTTCAAATCAAGATTAGCTGGGTAAGATTATGTAAATCCAATTTCCTTGTAAAAAAATCTGTATCCAGATACCATCAGTTATTTGTCTGGGAATAGATGCCTTTTTCATCATAATTCCTTCAGAATTATCTTCAATTATTGAATTGCTAAGAATAGCTGTCATTTGCAATATTTTAAAATATTGCTGTGACTTTATTCACAGTACTTTTCACTTGGCCTCAGCTCATGTAAGTCTTTCCAAATTTTTCTGAGAGTATCCTGCTCATCATTTCTTTATTTTGGGGGGTGGGGTTTGCCCGAGGCCACAAAGCTAGGTAATTATTAAATGTCTGAGGCCGAATTTGAACTCAGGTACTCCTGACTCCAGGGCCAGTGCTCTATTCACTGTGCCACTTAGTTGCCCCTCATCATTTCTTATAGCCCATTATTATCCCATCAAAGTCACATAACACAATTTATTTGGCATAACCCAATTATTAAGCAGCCTCCCAATTTCCAACTCCCTACCACCAGAAAACAGCCACTATAAATAGTTCTTGTATATATATATATATATATATATATATATATATATATATATATATATATATGCATATATATGTATATAATGTCTGTCTGTAGACTGAGAGCTCAGGAAGCAGTTGCTGCTAAGTGACTCACAACTCCTGATTCTAGTTTATTGGGGTCTGGAATGCCTTGGAATGACCTGGGCTGGACTGGGCTCGCTTCTCACCCAGATGTGACAGACTTTTTCCAATGACCTTCTAAGATGTTTTGGCTAGAAAAAAAATA
The DNA here is from genome assembly GCF_037893015.1 of Macrotis lagotis. Lineage (NCBI taxonomy): Eukaryota > Metazoa > Chordata > Mammalia > Peramelemorphia > Peramelidae > Macrotis > Macrotis lagotis. The sequence goes on along the minus strand of NC_133666.1, from coordinate 112,045,826 downwards.
TTTCATCCCATCCTTTTGTGAATTACCACTTAATAATATGATTGATTCAATGAATTCTTAAATGATTTTCCTTCTCTCTGTGTGATCACATTTTCTGAATTTCTTTTCCTGGTTCATATCTCTCTATCCTTAAATATGGGTGAACCCTCTCTCCCATTGGTGTCATGGTTTAGTCTGAATGATGATTCTTCTCTCTGTGCATTTCAATCTCAGTCCTGCATTTCCAGCTATCCACTAGGCATCACCATTTGTATATCTCTCTACAGCCCTTAAAACTAAAAATACCTAAATTAAACTCATAATTTCCCTCTAAATCTCTCCCCATTAAAAAAAAGATAATCTTTTGTTGGTACTCATATCCTTACAGTCAACCAGATTCAAGATCTTGTTATAATACTTGGTCTCACTCTATCTCATTTCTCATACCAAATCAAGTTCCAAAGATACTCTATTCTACCTCACAATATTTCTCACCTCTATCTCCTCAATTCATTTCAATTCAACAAATATTTTTTAAGTCTACTATATAGAAGATACTATTTTAAATTTTTGGTATATAAAAAGAAATATTTATTAGTCTCTATCATTAAGGAGTTACAGTTTTCTGGGTAGCTTACATTAACCCATGTCCATAGTCTACTTTGGCCTTCATCACCTCTGGCTTATAACCATATTGTTATAATCTATGCCTTCATACTTTCTATATCCAATTTATCCTTTAAACAGTAGCCAAAATAATCTCCTTGTTACATAATATTGACCATGTCCCTTTCTTGTTCAGTCATTTTCACTTTTATCTCCCTTTTATGACCCAGTTTGGGGTTTTACTTGGCAAAGATACTAGAGAGGTTTTTCATTTCTTTCTGCAACTTGTTTTACAAATGTGGAAACTGAGATAAACAGGTTAAACGACTTGCCCAGGATCACAGAGTTAGGATGTATCTGAAGCCAGATTTTTTATTTTAAATCCAGGAAGCTGAGTCTTCCGAACTCTAGGCTGGCACTTTATTCACATACTAACTACCTAGCTGCCCTTGACCACATTCCTATCCAACTCAAAAACTTTCAGGAGCTCCCTTCTGAATAAATTAATATTTATTTCTCAGCCTCCAGTTTAATTGTTTCTACAATATTGCTTCAATTTATCCTTTCAGTTTTATTTCATTCTTTTCTCTGTCCTGTATTCCACAGATCAGTCAGATATTATATTTTACACTCTCCTACATTGATGTATTTTGATGTACTTCCTTCATAATTCTACCTATTAAAGTTATTTATTTTTTTAAGGTGAGTCCCAGATGACACTCCTACAAAATCTTCCTCTGTCTACTCATCTGGAAGTGCACTCTCCCACTTCACATATTTTATCAGAGATATCAAACCTGGGAAAAACTCCTGAATGCAGTCAGAACCAAATTAAAATGTAGTTGAGAAATATTTAACGAAAACTAATAAAAATAGGATAAAATAAATAATGTTAATATGTGGTTTTCTAAGTTAAATTTCATGGTTTAGTGACCTCATTATAATTTGAGTTTGATACCACTTTGGACTATTTTCCTCTAGATTTCCTCTGCTCTTACCATATTCTAATTTGTATCACATTTATTTGTGTATATGATTCTATGGTAAACTTCTAAAGGATAAACATTGTACTTACTATTGCATCTTTGAATCACCAGTGCTTAGTTTTATTTCCTTTATTTAATAAATATTTTCAGACTAAATTAAATTAAATTAGTTTCAGCCTTGTTTAGAAGCAATGTATGGAACTAAATATGTCCTCTTAAATCCCTCCAAGTACTGATGACATTTTAAGAAAAGAGACTACAGAAAACAGACAGATCTGGAATAATTGATTCAGAAACCAGGCAGCATCTTTGACATAATTCAAGCAGTCTAACATGACACCATTTACAATCTAACCAGCAAATTGGTAATATTGACCTTGGGAAAAAAGCTTTAGTGATGCCCAGAAGTCATTTTCGCTGGAGTCAGCAACGTTATTTATTCATGAAGCTACCTTTATTTGTTCTTTGCAGCAAAATACTTGCAAATTAACCATATACTCAGCTAGTCTTTTATCATTTGTTTGAAATCTGTGGAAGAAAGGAAAAAATTCCTATGTAAAATATATAGGAATTTTTTTTAAAAGCAAAGTATGCATCTTTATTTCAGCTTGATCTATAGGTCAGCCCTGATTCTGCATGAGGATCCTGCAGTAAATCAGAATTACTCAGAAATTGTACAAATTTGTCATCAGAAGAATGGAAAAAATACTTCTACTTTTCCCTCTAAACAGGCAAGTCACACAGACCTCCATCTTTGTTTTGAATACATTTGTTTAAGGATTTGCAACAGACACTGAAATCATCCTGCTTTGCCCCTCTCCCCAGTGAAGAAATTATTCAAAGAGTTGAGGAAGGAAACCAGATGCTCAATCTCTACCAAGGAAGCAGTATGGCACTGTGGGAAGCATCCTGTTGCTAGAATCAGCTTCCCTTAACCTGGATTTATATCCTGCCTCTGCTATTTATTGTCACAAAGATCATGGATAAATCATTAAACATCCCTAGGCTTCATTTTCCTCAATTGTAAAATGAAGAGACTGAAATAGATTATTTTTCTTATTATATAAATATTTGATTTGTTTTCCTACAACGGTAGTTTCTATCTATCATTTTCTGGTAAGATTTTGAATTTGACAATTTTCCCCCCACCCTCCCTTCCCTCCCCCTCCCCCCCACAGAGGGCAATATGATAATCTTTACATTGTTTCTATGCTATGCATTGATCAAAATTGAATGTGTTGAGAGAAAAAACATATCCTTGAAGAAGAAATAAAATATTAGCGATAGCAAAATTATGTAGTACATAAGACAACATTTTTTTAAAAATTTAAAGTAATAATCTTTCTGAACCAGATTACTTTTGAGATCTCCTCCAGTCTGTGGTTCATGATTCTTTCTTTTTCCTGTTACTCTCCTTATCTGTTGATTGATTTGTTCTTTTAATTTAATATTTTCTTTTCCCCAATTAATGTAAAACAATTTTGACATTTTTTTCAAATTCTGAGTTTCAATTCTCTTCCTCATTCCCCTTTCCCCTTCAATAAGAAGGTAAACTATTTTACATAGGTTATACATGTTAGTCATGTAAAATACATTTCTGTTTTTAGTCATTTGTGAAAGACCAAAAAAAACAAACACAGTAAGAAAAATGAAGAAAGTAAATAGATTCCACCAGTTCATTCTCTGAAGATTGTCAGCACCTTTCATCATAAGTTCTTCAGATATGTCTTAGGTAATTATATTGCTTGAGAATAACTAAGATATTCATGGTGGATCATACATATTGCTATTACTGCATACAATGTTTTCTAGGTTCTGCTCATTTCCAGTTTTTTTTCTAAGAGTATTCTATTTATCACAATCATATACAACAACTTATTTATGTCATTCCCCAATTGACATCCCCTCAATTTCCAGTTCTTTACCACCATGAAAATAACTGCTATAAATATTTTTGTATGTATAGGTCTTTTTGCTTTTTTGTTTTTGTTACTTTGAGATACAGACCCAGTTGTGGTATTGCTTGGTCAAAAGGTATGCATGGTTATATAACCCATAGTTTTGAATTGCTCTTCAGAATGATTCAAAATGCTCACCAATATACAACTTCACCATCAGTTCCTTAGTGTTTTCATTTTCACATATCCCCTCCAACATTTGCCATTTTTTCCTTTTTTGTCATTTAAGCCACTCTGATAGCCATATAGTGATAGCTCAGAGTTATTTTTTAATTTCTCTAATCATTAATGATTTAGAACATTTTTTCATGTCTATAAATAACTTTGATTACTTCATCTGAAAATTGCCTATTCATATTCTTTGACCCTTTATCAATTGTAGAATGGTTCTTATTTCTATAAATTTGATTCACTTTTCTACATTTTTGAGAGTGAAATTTTTAATAAGAAAAACAATACAAATATTTTTCACGGTAATGATTACCAACTATGTATTTTCCTATCTTATCTCTCTGTCAACTCTGTCTCTCTTTTTCTCTTTGTCTATGTCTCTCTCTCTCTCTCTCTCTCTCTCTCTCTCTCTCTCTCTCTCTCCCCCCTTTAACCCTGCCTATTCTTAAAAGTGTTCTGCTTCTGAATTTTCTCTAGGCCAATCAGCATTCCCTTCTATCAGTGCTCCCCACCCCAACTCCTTCACTGTTCTTATTCCTTTCCTTTCCTATTTTCTATATGGGTAAGATAGATTTCCACACACAACTAATTGTGTATGCTATTAGCTCTTTGAGTCAATTCTAGTGAGAGTAAAATTCACAGTTTCACATTCACATTTCCCCATCCCCTTTTCTCATTCTCTCTACACTGTAAAATCTCTATCAGACCTCTTTAATGTCAGATAATTTATCCTATTCTATATCTCCCTTCCCCTTTTCTGTTTTACCCCTTAATTCTATTTTTATGATAATCATTCAATCATATTCAACTCACACTTGTGCCGACTATCTATGCAAACTGCTTATAACTGCCCTAATAATGAAAAAGTCTTTGAAGTTACAAGTATTATTTTCCCATCTAAGAATATAAACAGCTTAATTGTATTGAAACCTATACAAATTCTCTCTCCTATTTATTTTTTTATGTTTCATTTAATTCTTGTATCTAAAAGTCAAATTTTATATTCAGCTCTGGTGGTTTCAACTTGAATACTTGAAAATCCTCTATTTCATTGAACAACCATTTTTGCCTAAGAAGCAAATAGTTGGTTTTTTGGGGCATGTGATTCTTGGTTGCAATCCTATTCTTTTGTCCTCTAAAATATCACATTCCAAGTCCTCTTTTGCTTTAATATAGAAACTGCTAAATCTTTTGTTATTCCATCTGTGGCTCCATAATATTTTATGTCTTTTTGGTTCCTCATAATATTTTCTTCTTGACCTGGGAACTCTGGAATTTGGCTATTATATTCTTGTGAGTTTTCAATTTGGGAATTCTTTCAGGAAGTGATTGTAGAGTCTTTCAATTTCATTTTTAGTTTTTGGTTCTAGAATTTCAAGGAAGTTTTTCTTCATAATTTCTCGAATATGATATCTAAGCTATTTTTAATCATGGCTTTCAGGCAGTCCAACAATTCTTAAATTATCTTTCTTGGATTAATTTTCCAGGTTAGTAATTTTTCCAATGAGCAATGTCACATTTTCTTATATGTTTTTATTCTTTTGATCTTTTTTTTACTGTTTTTAATGACTCAAAAAGTAGCTTCCATTTATCCAATTTTAACAAATTATTTACTTCATTGAGTTGTTGTACCTGTTTTTCCATTTGGCCAATACTGAATTTCAAGTCATTCTCCTCATTGAATTTTTGTTCCTCTTTTCCCATCTGACCCCCTTTTTTTAAAGTGTATTTTTTGTGCCTCCTTTACCAAGCTGTTGACTTTTTTCCATGATTTTCTCTTCGCTATTTTCCTTCTACCTCCCTCATGATTTTTCTTTTCTTTTCTTTTTTTGGGGGTGTTAAGTGACTTGCCCAAGGTCACACAGCTAGGTCATTAAGTGTCTGAGGTCAGATTTGAACTCAGGTCATGCTGATTCCAGGGCTCTATTCAATATGCCACCTAGCTGCCCATCTCTCTTGATTTTTAAAGTATTTTAAAACTATTTTTGAACTTTTTTCCTGGCCTTTGGTCCATTCATATTTTAATTTGAGGCACTGGATCTATGATTTTTTGGTTCCTCCAAAGAGATTTGATTTAGGGAGAAATGTGTTTACTATTCCACTGAACTGTGCACTAGTATGTGAGTGAACAAAAATATTCTTTTCCACTTTGGAACTATGACCAGGTCTACTTCTCATTGACCACAAGCTCTGATGTGCTAATGTTCCTCCTTTCCCTAGGATTGAGATCCAGGACTGTGACTGAGATCCAAGACTTTGACCCAGATCCAAATATGGGCAGTGCAACAGAGTCCTGTCCCTGATACCTATAGTCTTCTTTTGAGTAATTGTTTGGCCCCCTTACTGATTGTGGGCTGAAAAGTCTAGCAACTGCCACTTCTATAACTGATTCAGCTGCCCCCAAGGCCTGTTACTGACTTGTTGGAGCTTGATCTGTGTTGCACTATGCTCCTGTCTCACCTTGGTATTACAGACCTTTACTGTGGACCTTCTAAGTTGTGTTAGACTTCAAAAAATGTTGCATTATATACTTTTGTGGGTTCTGCCACTCTAGAATGTATTAAAGGAATTCAGGCTTTTGATAGAGTTTTTGGGGAGAGCTCAGACAAGACCCTGCTTTTTCTCTGCCCTCTTGATTTTGCCTCCTGGATATATGATTCTGGTTCTATGATTCACTTAACCTGAAAGAGGCCATTCAATCTACTGCATTGTCTATTGTTAAAAGCTTTTATTGAATTATGCTTATATTGATAATTCCCTGATTTAAACAATCAGAGGATAAATATTCTACCTTGGATCTTTTCAGATAGGATCTGGAAAACCTATGACAGTGTAGGGGCGGCTAGGTGGCACAATGGATAGAGCACCAGCCCTGAAGTCAGGTGTCCCTGAGTTCAAATCCGGCCTCAGACACTTAATAATTACCTGTGTGGCCTTGGGCAAGCCACTTAATCCCATTTGCCTTGCAAAAACCTAAAAAAAAAATCCTACCTTTCCATGGTTGCATAATTGACCATGCCTTGTAAAGGCAGAAGACCCTGTCCGTCCCCCACACCCTGCAATGGCACCCTAACTAAAATTATATGATGCTTTCCAGTTTAGGCTTAAAATTATAGCAAAAAAGTTCTTTAGGCTTAAGCAGTTGGGAATGAAATTTGAAATTCAAATAAATACCTTTTAAAATGCAAACACTTTCCTTGATATTAACAAAAGTAGGACTGATATATTGGATGGTAGAAATCAAGTCAACACATCAATAGGCATTTATTTAAGTATCTACTATGTTTCAGGCACCCTGCTGTGCAATGAGGATATAAAGGCAAAACAAATGTAACAAAACAAAGCAGTGTCAGTTCTTAAGGAACTTACAATCTAAAGGGAGACAATATAGAAACAGCTATGTACAAATAAATGACATACAGGATAAATTGAACATAATCAGAAACAAGACAATAACAAAAAGGAGGACTGGATAATAATCCTAAATAGTGAGGAGGAAGAAAGGAAAACATCGGGAACTTTAGGGTTGAGAGATAGAAGAAATGAATTGTCATTTATGATTAAGAAAGAAAGTGAAGAAAGAGCAGATGAGGAGCCTATCTTACTTTTTCTAGTTCAGTTTTATCCAAAGTTGACCCTGTATGTAACATCTGAAGTATATTTTACATTTTTTAAACTTAGTTTTTAGGATAAAAGAGGCAACTATTCTTACCACAATGTATTGCTCAGTCTTCTGATTCATGACTATGATCAAGGTATACATGTGCCTTGTTTAAATAGAAAGAAGAATTATCTTAAAAATGCCTTGAAACAATTAACAAATTCAGCAAATTTGCAGAATATAAAATAAACCCACATAAATCATCAACTTTTCTATATATGAAATTCCATTTAAAATAACTATAGATGACATTAAATACTTGGGAAGCTACCTCCCAAGACAACCCCAAAACTGTATGGATACAATTATTAAGCACTTCTCACTCAAATAAAGTCAGATCTAAATAATTGGAAAAAATGTTAGATCCTCATGGCTAGATTGAGCTAATATAAAAATGACAGTTCTACTCAAATTAAAGTACTTATTCAGTGGCATACCAATCAAATTACCAAATAACTACTTTATCGAGCTAGGAAAAAAACAGTAACACAATTCATCTGGAGCAACAAAAGGGCAAGGATAGCAAGGGAACTGATGAAAATAAATGTAAAGGAAGGTGGCCTAGCTCTACTAGATCTAAAACTGTACTATAAAGCAGCAGTCATCAAAACTGCCTGTTACTGGTTAAGAAATAGAGTAATGGATCAGTAGATTAGGATAGGTTCAAAAGCAAATGCAGTAAATGACTACAAAAATCTACTATTTGACATACCCAATATCCATATCTCATACCCTATACTAAAATAATATCAAAATGGGTATGGGATTTAGAAATAAAAAGCAATACCATAGATAAATTAATAGACCAATAAATACTCTATCAGATCTATGGAAAGGGGATACATTTATGACCAAAGAATAATTAGAGCACGTTAAAAAAAACTTCAAAATGAATGATTTTGACTATATTAAAGTAAAAATATTTTGCACTAATAAAATCAATTCTGCCAAAATTAGAAGGAAAGCAGAACACTGGGAAACAATCTTCACAACTATGAGTTCTGATAAAGGTCTCATTTCTAAAATATATGGAGAATTTCATCAAATTTGTAAGGTCACAAGTCATTCCTCAATTGGTAAATGGTCAAAGGATATGAACAGACAGTTTTCAAATGAAGAAATTAAATTATATATATATATATATATATATATATATATATATGTGTGTATATATATATAATCATATGAAAAATGATTCACATCATTATTGATTAGATAAATGCAAATAAAAAAAACTATGAGGTATTATATTACAACTATCAGATTAGTCAAGATGAGAAAAAAGGGGAAAATAATCAATGCTGCAGAGGTTGTAGGAAGATTGGGACATTGATGCATTGCTGGTGGAGTTGTGAATAGGTCCGACCTTTCTGGAACTCTGCCCAAAGAGTAACAAAACTGCTCATTCCTCTTGACCCAGCAATTCCAATTCTAGGTCTATATCTAGAAGAAATTATAGAAAAATGGAAAAGTCCTACATATTTCAAAATATTCATAACAGCTTTTTGTAGAGGCAAAGAATTAGAAACTGAGGGGATGTCCATCAACTGGAGAATGGCTAAACAAGTTATGGTACATGACTACTTGGAATACTTTTGTTCTATAAGAAACCATAAATGATCAGATTCTAGAGAAGCATGGAATGACTTAATTGGATCTGATGCTGAGCAAAGGGAGTAGAATCAAGAGAACAATCAACAACAACATTGTGAGATGAACAACCTTGATGGAAGCAGCTGCTCTCAGCAGTCCAGAGAACTAGAACAACTGTATTAGACTGGTTATGGACTATATTATCCCTATCTAAAGGAAGAAAAACAGAACAAAATAAAATACAAAATAAACAACCCTTCAGAATCCAATTCCTAAAAATGATCTCTTTTGTATCTCTTTCCCTTAATCCTAATTCCTCATACCAAAAATGACTAATCTGTAAACATGTTTATCAAAATATGTATGTACAATGCTAACCTGACTATTTGTTGCTGAGGAGAGGGGGGTTGGAACGGAGAGTAGAAGGAAATTTTGTAACAAAAATATACATGTGCATATGATGAAAATAAATAAAATTTTTAAAAAAATAAGTAAATAGAAAGAAGATCTAGGTAAGTAACTTTTTTTTCCCCCACATTCTCTTTTTCCCATGTTGAAATCTGACAATATGAGAATGCTAAATGAAGACAGGAAAAAGTAAGGACCCTGTGGTAATAAAGTAAGACACAGAAAGTAATAAAGTATGAGAACTATTCTTAAAGTTGGTAAATTTAATTGCCTTTTTTTTACAAAAGTAAATCCTGCTTCTTTCCTGGGAATGGAAGAAAGTAGTATTTGCAAAAAATTCAAATGAAATTCACCCACTTTCAAAGCAGAAAATTGGCAACTTTATAACGATATCTCAAGGGACTTCCTGAATTAAATAACAGTAGCTACAGAAAAACATTTTGTATTAATTACACAAAAGAAATATATACAGAAGCTATAAGGTGAATAAGCTTAAACATTCAACTATACGTTCAATAACCAAAGGGAATACAAATTAAAAGGTGTCAAAACAACTATGGCTGAGTGAAATAAATTCTGTTTGCCCTTGAGATTTTATTACAAATGTTCATTTATTTCTTTTTACCCTTTTATTAGTTTTTAAGAATTGAGCAACTGATTCATTCTCATTGCAATTTGGGGGAGTAGGTAAGAACAATGCAAACTCAAACAAGAAGTTTTATGATTTCTAAATTAAGCAACACCAGGATTACCACATGGTCTCTCACTGAGCCAACCAATCAAAATTTGATGCATCTTTTATTAGTCTATTAGAAGTATGCTACCTGTTCTATTCTAATTACAGAATCATTATAACTCAGGATAATGAAAAAGTCAGGACACAGCTTGATTTTTCAGATCCTGTCCCCATTTTACCGTCATAGCCAGTCAAAGATAAGATTATTGGCTTATAATAAAAGGCTATTATATAGAAGTCATAAAGATCCTCATGTGAGTCACTATAATGACTAGACCCTCTCAGATTCTGCATGGAATTTTAGATGTTTGATTCCTCATATTTGAATTCATTATATTATCTATTTCAATATGATTTGAAAAATACAAAGCTATTCAAATTTTTAAAGACCATCTACTTTAATTTTTAAATTATTCAGAATTTATACTATGGTGTAGTGGGTTTAAAAAAATACCTCAGAAAGTTTTTCCAAAAGAATTGCTTAAGAACTTGCTTTTTAATGCTAGAGAACTGAAATAAAGTGAGAATTGATGATTTTTTTCTAAGGGAAATGGAGGTGACAGATATGCAAACTTCAGTATAAATCTGTAAAGAATAAATGATAAAATATAATCTCTCCTTGGCTTGCTTCCTAAAAGGGAGCCCCAAAGCACAACTACTTGGGGACACAATGTCTTCATTCAATCACTAAGTTTTTTCCCCATAAATATATTTCAAGGACAATTACTTTCTTTTTACTGCTGAAGGCCATGGATACCTGAGGATGGAAAGTTTCTATTAATCCTACTCAAATTGCTTTAATCCATATGGAAGAGGTGGATAGCTAGCTGAAGAAGGAAGGAAAGAAATATCATCACTCTTCTTAGCTAGCTGTAAGCACTTTATTAATTGGCTGTCATCCTGAAAACTTCTGGAGAGGCAAAATTTCATTTCTCTGTTACATTGGATGGACCTGAGGGAACAAAGTTATACTTTTGTCGATGAGAGAGTGTGTGGGGACTTTATAGAGTATGGGGATTTTACCCTTGATTTCACTCATATAGGTCACTTTTAGAGAAAAAATTCTATTGTTATAAACTACTAAAGCATGATATGATTATAAAACCAAAGTAAACTTATTTTATGTTAGTACTTATAACCTATATTCTTAAACGAAAGAAGTCAAATGGGGGAAAACCAATAGTCTTAAAACAGAAGATAGAGTGAGGAAGTAGATTCACAAAATTCTAAATGAGAAAACTAAGGTCCAAATAATTCATAGGATGTTATGATAATTAAAAATTTGTCTTGCCCATCAGTCTACTTAATGTTCTTACTAATAAAGCCAGGTTTTAAACATGCTTAGTTTACTTCACACAGAGACCACTACAGCCTCCACCATCTAAGTAGGGCTAGCTTCCTTTGCTTAGCTGCCTGAAGTCTTTAAAACTGTTGAGACTAAACTGGTTCTTCTCTTTCTCCCTCTCCACCATATTTTCAACCATATTCCTGTCAACTCTACCTTGTCCCTCACATAGGTAAAGGCATTCATTTCTGTCAATGAAGATAGCTCTTTTTATGGGACCTAGGGTCTTTTGGCAATTACTCTAAGAAACACAAACAAAAAAATTTAGTAAATAAAGGGGTATGATGCCATCCTCATGGATAGCATGAGGAACAAATAGGAAAGCATTAGTTTTAACTTAGAACTTCCAGATGATTTCAAATAGTTTTTTCCTCCCAATTGGATTTCAAAGTAATAATGATAATAATATATACATGTGTTGTATTTAAGTTACACCCAATATTTTTAATCCCTTTTGGGGTCTTCTTGGCAAGTTAGAATGGTTTGCCATTTCCATGTCCAGTTCATTTTAGAAAGGAAGAAACTGAGTCAAACATAAGTGACTTGCGCAGGTCACACAGCTAGTTAGTGCCTGAGGTCAGAGTTGAACTTGGGATGATTCATCTTCCTGACTCCAGACATGGCACTCTATACATTTTGCCAATCAGCTGTCACTAATATATATGAATATGAACACATATATGCATATAAATTACATATAATATATATATATATATATTATTTCCATAACTAAAAAAAAACAAGAAGAAAGTCAGGTATTGTTTACCTGAATAATTGGAATGACTTCTTATGAGCTGTTTTATTTACTCTTATTTTTATTATTTAGGCAGTCGGCTTTGATGCATTATATATTTATGAAATATGCATAAATTTTAAATGCATATGGTTTTACAAACCTAATCTAATGCACCTTGTATGTTGACAATAATTAGCAGGAACTTAGTCATGTAATAAAAAATTCTATGTAACTTTTGAGAAAAATCTATTCCATTTTCTTTTATTACTTATGTAATCACTTTGGGATTTGCAGATTGTCATGACCAAGCAATTGTTAAGGACAAGGATTTTCTCTGCTTACATACTGATAGTTATGCATAGAAATTTATGAAAAAACTATAGAGACTTGTGAGAAATTTTTTAAAAATGCTCCAAGTTTTGGATTGATTTTGAATTGATTTGAATAACATTGGTATGAAAGAACATATAGTGGATTAGCTTTGAAATCAAGTCCTACTTCTGGCACCATGAGCAACACATTTCTATCTTTCATTGCTCCCAAATAAGTTGTAATGAGTTTCCAAATTGTATTAGTAGAGGAAGTTACCATAACAGGAAGTTGCCTACATAGATGAAATATCCAGTTTAAATAATAAAAGAAAAAAAAGTCAAGGCAAGGAAAGGGGTGGAAGAAGAAAGAAGAAAGACTGGGGAGGAATGGGGCGGGGCAAGAATATAGTAAAGGAATATTTTAATTTTTGTTTCCGTGTTCCTAATGTCTATCACAGTGCCTAATATATAGTAGGCCCATAATAGATATGTTAAATTGGCTGAATGCTCAATAACTCCAAGTGAGCAGTGTTGAAAAGATAGATTAATACCAACTTCTGGCCAAGATGGTGGAGAGAAGACAGGCACAGTTCTAAAGTCTCCTGATCTCTTCCCCATCTATCACATGAAACAAACCTCTTAAAAGAAATCCAACCCACAAAACCCAGAAAGAAAAGCCAGGAGAAAGAACATCTACCTCAGGATTTTTCTCCAGCAGCAGCTTTGGCCAAATTCGGGCGGGTGAGTCTGGGCTCAGAGGGAGGATCAGTGCCGGATCAGCCATATTAACAGCTGAATTGGAACCAGGAGTCTGAGGGCCCGAGAGCTAGACCTGCTGTGGGACTGGATGATAGGGGCTTGGGTCAATGGGTGAGCTGAGGCACTGATGTTGGTGCTGTCCCCATGGAGCTTGGGGACAAGGTTTGGGGGGAAAGTTCTGGTGCAGGAGAGCTGCAGACACCATCCCTGGGCTCCTTGGGTCTGAGGAACTCTGAGTCCACATCTCCATTGCAGCTGAGGCCTCTTCCCAAACAAACAAATGCAAACTACTTCTGCCTCAGGCCCAGGTGTGTTAGCAGAAGAACCAGCCCAGCTGAGGAATGACCTTAGGCCAGGGTAAAGCCCACCATTGATTGAAGGTAAAAGAATTCAATAGCTCCAACCCCTCCCATCAAGCAAAGGGAGAAGGCCTCAATCAAGGTCACAGACACTCCAGAGAAAGCAACCAACACCTCCTACTGGCCAGTCAGAGAAACTGCACTCAGTAAAGCTCTTAGCGATCCCAAGCCCCAGTGAACCAGCCCCCCAACTCAAGGTCTCAGCAAAATGAAGAAGGGTCAGTAGAAAGGTGGATCCATAAAAAAATTCCTGGAAGGGAAAGACCCTAACTCAGAGAGACCTGGAACCTCTGAGGAGAATACAATCTGGTCTCCAGCACAGAAAGACTTCCTTGAAGAAATAAGGAAGGAGCTTAAAAATTTGGGAGAGACAATTAATAACTTGCAACAAGAAAACAAAACCTTAGAAAGCACAATTGGACAAATACAAAACGAGAATGAATCTCTCAGATCCTCAAATGAGCAAATGCAAAAAAGAAATTAATTCTCTCAAAACCTCAAATGTAAAATAGAAAGCTCTTTCAAAAGTAGAATTGACAAATTGGAAAAGGAATTGCAAAAGGTTAATTAAGAAAACTCCTCCCCCCAAAAAAGAATGGAGTTTACAGAAACTAATGACTCCATGAGACAGCAAGAGTCAGTTAAAAAAAAATCAAAATATAGAAAAAATAGAAGCAAAACCACTGACCTTGAGAATAGGTCGTGGAGGAGCAACCTGAAAATTATAGGACTTCCCGAAAACATTGAAGAGAAAAACAGCCTGGACTTAATATTATGGGATCTAGTGATAGAAAATTGCCCTGATATCATGGAATCAGAAGAGGGCAAAGTAGTTATTGAAAAAGTACATCGATCCTCACCAGAAAAAGATCCTAAAGTGAAAACACCAAGGAATGTTGTGGCCAAACTCCAGAACTCTCAGATAAAAGAGAAAATCCTGCAAGCAGCCAGAAACAATTTAAATATCAAGGAGCCACAGTAAGGATCACACAGGACATGGCTGCATCAACATCAAGGGACTGAAGGGCCTGAAACTAGATATTTTGAAGAGCAAGGGAGCTTGGAATGCAGCCAAGAATCTGCTTTCCTGCAAAGCTGAGCCTTCTCTTCCAGAGAAAAAGATGGACATTTAATGAAATGGAAGAATTCCAAAAATTTCTGATGAAAAGACGAGCTAAACAGAAAATTTGGACATCAAACAGGAGGTTCAAGAGACACATGAAAAGGTCAAAAAAGGGGGGAGGCGGTAAAAGTAAAAAAAAAATGCAATCCAGTAAGTTGAAACTGGCTATATCCCAGGATGGGGGGAAAAACAAGATTCTCATAAATCTTGAGAATTGTAACTCTAACAGAGAGAATGCACCTAGCCAGAAATGATGGACATTCATGACCTATCCATGAGACTGCTATCTAATGGGATGCAACTGGCTTTAACCCCACTTGGGAGAAAGACCCTAATAACTCTCAGGAATTTTGACTCTATTTGATAGAATATACTGAACTATAAGGGACAGACACTCAGAATTTTATATGACTTAGATAGAATGATCTAAAAAAAACACTACCTCCTTAAAAAGCGGGGACAGGAAAGAGACTGGAGGAGGAAGGGGATTGAATGGGGTAAATCTTATTACACTAAGAGAGGCACAAAAAACCTATGGTAATAGAGGGGAAGAAGGGAGCAGAGGAGAAACACCTGAATCTTCTTCTCATCAGACTTGGCTTAAAGTCAACCTACACAAATTCAGTTAACTTATAAAACATCTAACCTTTCAAGTATTAAAAGGGGAAAAGCAGAGGGGGGAACAGAGAAAGGGAACGGGAGTGGGGGGAAAAAGGGAAATAACAAAAGGAGGGCAAGGGAAAAGGAAAAAGGGAAAGGGGAAAGAAAGGGGAGGGTGTGATATAGGAGGGAAAACATACTGAAGGGGGTGGTTTTCAGAAACAAAATACTGGGGAATATGGATAAAGGGGGGGAAAGGGGGGAAAATACAAACAGAGGGAAGATAGCATGGTGGGCAATAAAGAATTAGTAATCATAACCTTGAATGTAAATGGGATAAACTCTCCCTTAAAACGTAAGCAAATAGCAGAGTGAATTAAAAACCAGAATCCTACAATATGCCGCTCACAAGAAACGCAATTGAAGCAGAGAGATACATATAGAGTAAAGGTAAACGGTTCGAGCAAAATATATTTTGCTTCAGCTGAAGTAAAAAAGGCAGGGGTAGCAATCCTTATCTCACACTAAGCAGCAGCAAAAATAGATAGCTTTAAAAGAGATAAGTAATAGGGGCCGCTATGTGGCATAGTGGATAAAGCACCGGCCTTGGAGTCAGGAGTACCTGGGTTCAAATCTGGTCTCAGACACTTAATAATTACCTAGCTGTGTGGCCTTTGGCAAGCCACTTAACCCGATTTGCCTTGCAAAAACTTAAAAAAAAGAGAGATAAGGAAGGAAACTTTATTCTCCTAAAAGTTTCCATAGACAATAAAGTCATTTCAATATTGAATATATATATATATGCACCCAGTAGGACAGCACCCAAATTCTTAAGAAGAGAAGCTGAAAGAATTACAGGAAGACATAGACAGCAAAACTCTACTAGTGGGAGACCTCAACCTCCTGCTATCAGATATAGATAAATTGAATCATAAAATAAAAGAAAGAAGTTAAGGAGGTAAATAGATTGTTAGAAAAATTTGATATGGTAGACTTATGGAGGAAACTGAATGGAGATAGAAAGGAATACACCTTTTTCTCTGCACTACATGGAACATACAAAAATCAACCATGTACTAGGACATAAAAACCTAATGTTCATCTGCAGAAAGGCAGAAATAGTGAATACTTCTTTCTCAGATCACAATGCAATAAAAGTCATATGCAATACTGGGCCAAGGAGATATAGACCCAGAATAAATTGGAAACTGAATAACCTCATTTTAAAGAATGAGTGGACCGAAAAACAAATTATAGAAAGAATTAACCATTTTATCTTAGATAATCTTAGATAATGATAATAATGAAACAACATACCAAAAAATTCCAAAACAACATACCAAACATTCATTCAAAGCGACTCTCAGGGGATATACTATAGCTCTAAATGCTTACATGAATAAATTGGAGAAAGAGGAAATCACTGAACTAAACATGCAACTAAAAGAAATTAGAGAAAGAAAAAATCAAAAATCCCCAATTAAATACCAAATTAGAAATTCTAAAAATTAAAGGAGAAATTAATAAAATTGAAAGCAAAAAAAACTATTGAATTAATCAAACCATAAGTTGGTGTTATGCAAAACCCAATAAAATTGATAAACCTCTGGTCAATTTCATTAAAAAAAGAAAGAAGAAAACCAAAGTACTAGTATCATAAATGAAAAAGGTGAACTCACCACCAATGAGGAAGAAATTAAAGTAATAATGAGAAATTATTTTGCCCAACTCTATGCCAATAAATTTCATAATCGAACTGAAATGGATGAATATTTACAAAAATATAAGTTGCCCAGGTTAAATAAAGAAGAGATTAAATACCTAAACAACACTATCTCAGAAAAAGAAATTCTACAATCCATTTTTGAACTCCCTAAAAAAAAAATCGCCAGGGCCTGATGGATTCACAAGTGAATTCTACCAAACATTTAAGGAACAATTGGTTCCAACCTTATATAAACTCTTTGGAAAAATAGGGAAAGATGGAACTCTGCCTAACTCTTACTATGAAACAAATATGGTACTGTTACCTAATCCAGAAAGAGTTAAAACAGAGAAAGAAAATCATAGACCTGTTTCCATGGTGAATATAGATGCAAAAATCCTAAATAAAAATATTTTTTTCTTTTTTTTCCCAAATTCTTATTTTATTTATTTTTTTATTCTCATTTTGTACAAATGTTTTTTATACATTAATAAAATATTCTTGTTTAAGAGTACACAAAATACCCCCTCCCCCTCATGAATACAGGCTTCCTTGAGTGATAAAGTAAAGGGGAGAGAAAAAATTAAAATTAAAAAAAATAATAGTAATAATTGTAGGTATGGCCAGGTGGCGCAATGGACGAAGCACCAGCCCTGGAGCCACGAGCACCTGAGCCCATATCCAGCCCCGTAGACCCAACAATCACCCAGCCGTGTGACATGCAAGCCACCCAATCCCCACTGCCCTGCAAAAACCAAAAAGAAGAAAAAAAAAGACCAAAAATAAAATAAAATAGTAATAATAGTAGGGGCAGCTGGGTAGCGGACAGAGCATTCGCCCTTGAGCCAGGAGCACCTGGGTCCAAATATGGCCTCAGCCACTCAAAGATCACCCTGCTATGTGGCCCCAGGCACGCCACCCAACCCTATTTGCCCTGCACCCTTCCCCAATTAATAATAATAAAAAAAGGGCTTCAGTCTTTGTTCCAACACCAACAACTCTGTCATGGGTGAATCACATTCTTTATGATAAGTCCATCACAAAAGTTACTTCCATATTTTTCCACCCTTGCCATTTCTGATCGCAACTCCCTCCTTTCTTATTTCTCCACTACCATGTACTATATTTTCTCTCTCCTTTCAATCTGACTCTGCTGTAGGGTTGCTGAGTGGCACAGCAGACAGATCTCAGGTCCTGGGGCCAAGAGGCCCTGAGTCCCCCTACCACCCCTTAGGCCCAGAATCCACCTGGCCCCATGGTCCTGGACAGACCTTCCAATCCCAGCCCCTTGCAAAAAGTAAAAAAGAAAATGTGTTATATCTGACCACTCTCCCCCCCATGTTCCATCCTCTCCTCCTTTATTCACATCCCCACCCCTTCCCCCTGCTCCCCCCTCCTTCTTAATCCAGATGCCTATACCCCATTGAGTATATATGCTGTTTCCTCTCCTAGTCACCTCTGATGAGAGCAAAGGTTCCCTTATTCCCCCTTGCCTCCCCCCTTCCATATCATTTCAATAGCCCATTGTAATAAAAAAAATCTTATTATATGAAATATCTTGGCCTATTCCCCCTCTCCTTTTTCTTTCTCCTATTACACTTCCCTTTTTTTCTATTGACTCCATTTTTACACCATATTTTATTTTCGAATTCAGCTTTCTCCTGGGCTTCAACTATAAAAGCTCCCTCTACCTGCTCTGTTAACTGAGAAGGTTCATATGAGTATTATCAGTGTCGTTTTTCTATGCAGGAATACATGCAGTTCATCATCATTAAGTCCCTCATATTTTCCCTCTCTCCTCCAATCTCCATGCTTCCCCCAAGTCCTGTATCTGAAGATCAAACCTTCTGTTCAGCTCTGGCCATTCCAAAAGGTACATTTGAAATTCCCCTAGTTCATTGAAAGTCCATCTTTTTCCCTGGAAGAGGACATTCAGCCTTGCTGGGTAGTTCATTCTGGGCTGCATTCTAAGCTCTTTTGCCTTCCAGTATATTATATTCCAACCCCACGAGCTTCCAATATATTTGCTGCTAAGTCCTGTGTGATCCTGACTGCAGCTCCATGATATTTGAACTGTGTCCTTCTGGCTGCTTATAATATTTTCTCTTTGACTTGGGAGTTCTGGAACTTGGGTATAATATTCCTAGGGGTTGGTTTTTTGGGATCTCTTTTTCGGGGAGATCAGTGGATTCTGTCCATTTCTATTTTGCCCTCTGCTTCTAGGATATCAGGGCAATTTTCCTGTAGTAATTCTTTGAAAATGATGTCAAGGCTCTTTTCCTGATCATGACTTTCAGGCATTCCAATAATTTTTAAATTATCTTTCCTAAGTCTGTGTTCATATCAGTTGTTTTTTCAATGAGATATTTCACATTTTCTTCTAATTTTTCATTTTTTTTGTTTTGAAGTATTGATTCCTGATTTCTGGTAAATTCATCAATCTCCCTGAATTCTATTCTTTGTCTGAAGGATTTGTTCTCCTCAGGGAATTTTCTTATCTCTTTTTCCATCTGGCCAATTTTGCTTTTTAAGGGATTCTTCTCCTCAATAACTTTTTGAACTGTTTTATCCATTTGACCTAAGCTGGTTTTTAGCATGCTATTTTCTTCAGCATTTTTTTTGGATTTCCTTGACTAAGCTGCTGACTTCATTTTCATGTTTTTCCTGAATCTCTCTCCTTTCTTTTCCCAGTTTTTCTTCGAACTCCCTCATTTGATTTTCAAAGTCTTTTTTGAGCTCTGTCATAGCCTGAGCCCAATTTCTGTTTTTCTTGGAGTCTTTAGATGCAGGAGCTTGTGCTTCTTCATCGTCAGACTGAGTATTTTGATCCTTCTTGGGCTCATTTGCAAAATATTTCTCAATGGTCTTCCTCTTGTTTCTCTGCTTGCTCATTTTCTCAGCCTTGGCCTGGTTTTGGGGTACTTCCTGAGCTTTTCGGACACTCCCTCAAGGGTCTCAGTGTGTGAGGCTCTGTCCTCTCTCCTGGTCTGTGAATGACCATAAGTGCCCCCCTCTGCCACAGGGCTGAGGTGGGGGGTGCCCTGCTGTTCTATGGAGGGGCCTAGACTGCGATCAGGATCTGAATGTGGTCACAGCCCCAGAGTCCTGTTCCAGGGGCAGAGGACAGATCTCAGCAGTCTCTCTCTCTTCACTCCCCTCCCTCAGCTCAATGGGCTCATGCCCTGGGGGCTTCTGCTTACTGGCTCCACCTGCTTCTGTTTCTTGATCTGAGCTGCTGAAAGACCACTGCTGTGTGCCCTGAGGGCTGGGCTCCACCTGCTCACTCTGGCAGAGGTCCCCCGCTGTTCCCCCACTTTGTGCCCAGTGCTCCCCAGGGTGCATCTCAGGAGACTCCCCCGCTGCTAGGAGCTGAGGCTCCCAGCACCCTGGGGATGCCTCTGGGAGGCTGAAGTTCTTTCGCTCTGGCAGGCCACCCCTCCAACCCCGGGTGGGTTCTGCCTCTCCAAAGTTTAGTTAGAGTCCTTAGTTTCAAGTTTTATCAGAGAGCACCTAAAACTCGATCCCTTCTTGTCGCCATCTTGGCTACACCCCCTAAATAAAATCTTAGCAAAACGATTACAACAAGTCATCATTATGATAAAACATTATGATCAAGTAGGATTTATTCCAGGAATGCAGGTTTGGTTCAATATTAAGAAAACTGTTAGTATACTCAATTATATCAACAACAAACCTGTCAGAAATCATGTGATCATATCAATAGATGCTGAAAAAGCTTTTGAAAAAATACAGCATCCATTCCTATTAAAAACACTAGAGAATGTAGGAATAAATGGACTGTTCCTTAAAATAATTATCAGTATCTACCTGAAACCATCAACAAGCAATATATTCAATGTGGAGAGGCTAGAGGCATTCCCAATAAGATAAGGGGTGAAACAAGGGTGTCCATTATCACCACTACTATTCAATATTGTGTTAGAAATGTTAGCATCAGCAATTAGAGAAGAAAAAGAAACTGAAGGAATTAGAATTGGGAAGGAAGAAACAAACCTCTCACTCTTTGCAGATGACACAATGGTCTACCTAGAGAATCCCAAGAAATCATCCAAAAAAACCACTGTAAACAATTAGCAATTTTAGCAAATTTGCAGGTTATAAAATAAACCCTCATAAATCTTCAACTTTTCTATATATGTCTAGCAAGAAACAGCAGGAAGAGCTAGAAAGAGAAATCTCATTCAAAGTAACTTCAGGCAATATAAAGTATTTGGGAGTCTATTTGCCAAGACAGACTCAGAATCTTTTTGAAAACAATTATAAAACACTTCTCACACAAATTAAATCAGATTTAAATAATTGGGCAAATATCAACTGCCCGTGGATAGGTAGAGCTAATATAATAAAAATGACAATTCTACCAAAACTAACCTTATCTGTTTAGTGCCCTACCAATCAAAATTCCAAAAAAATTACTTTGAGTTAGAAAAAATTGTAAATAAATTCATATGGAGAAATAAAAAGTCAAGAATTGTGAGGAGGTTAATGAAAAAAAAGTGCAAAAGAAGGTGGCTTAGCCTTACCTGATCTAAAATTATATTATAAAGCATCAGTCATCAAAACTGTTTGGTACTGGCTAATTAACAGAGTAGTGGACCAGTGGAATAGACTAGGTGTAAAAGCAGGAGATCATTATAGTAATCTGCTGTTTAATAAATTCAAAGATTCCAGCCATTGGGATAAAAACTCACTCTTTGATAAAAATTGCTGGAATAATTGGAAGTTAGTAAGGAAGAAAGTTAGATTAGACCAACACCTCACACCCTTTACCAAGATAAGATCCAAATGGTTACAGCAAATAGTCATAAAAAAACAATACTATAAGCAAATTTGAAGATCAAGGACTAGGCTACCTGTCAGATCTATGGAAAGGGGAGCAGTTTATGATTAAGGAAGAGTAGAACATCACCAAAAACCAATTAGATGATTTCGATTACATTAAATTAAAAAGCTTTTGCACAGATAAAACCAATGTAATCAAGCTCAAAAGAGATGTAGTAAATTGGGAAACAATCTTTACAACTAATGATTCTGACAAAGGACTCATTTCTAAAATATACAGAGAACTGAGTCATATTTTTAAAACAAAAAGCCATTCCTCAATTGACAAATGGTCAAAGTATATGCATAGGCAATTTACAGATGAGGAGATCAAAGTAATCCATAGCCATATGCAAAAATGCTCTAAATCATTAATTATTAGAGAAATGCAAATTAAAGCTTCTCTGAGGTATCATCTAACACCTCTCAGATTGGCCAATATGACCAGGAAGGATAATGATGATTGTTGGAAGGGTTGTGGGAAATCTGGGACACTATTACACTGTTGGTGGAGCTGTGAACTCATCCAACCCTTCTGGAGAGCTACTGGGAACTATGCCCAAAGGACAACAACAATGTGCATACCCTTTGACCCAGCAATACCACTACTGAACCTATACCCTGAAGAGATGATGAAAAAAGGTAAAAACATTACTTGTACAAAAATATTTATAGCAGCCCTGTTTGTGGTGGCAAAGAATTGGAAATCAAGTAAGTGCCCTTCAGTTGGGAAATGGCTTAGCAAACTGTGGTATATGTATGTCATGGAACACTATTGTTCTATTAGAAACCAGGAGGGATGGGATTTCAGGGAAACCTGGAGGGATTTGCATGAACTGATGCTGAGTGAGATGAGCAGAACCAGAAAAACACTGTACACCCTAACAGCAACATGGGAGTGATGTTCAACCTTGAAGGACTTGCTCATTCCATCAGTGCAACAATCAGGAACAATTTTGGGCTGACTGAAAAGGAGAGTGCCATCTGTATCCAGATAAGGAGCTGTGGAGTTTGAACAAAGTGCAAGGACTATTCCCTTTAATTTAGAAAAAAACAGATCTTATTGTCTGATCTTGTCACAGGACTTAGACATAAAAAAACAATACTGCAAGCAAATTAGAAGATCAAGGATTAGTTTACTACAAGACTTCTGTTCTTTAAGGATATGATTTCTCTCTCATCACACCCAATTTGGATCAAGGTACAACATGGAAATAAAGTAAGGACTGACAGAGTGCTTTCTTTGGGGGTGTGGGGGGGAGGGAAGCAAGATTGGGGGGAAAATTGTAAAACTCAAATAATTTCTGTAATAAAATTTTTTTAAAAAGATAGATTAATCTCAAATAATCCTATAAATTCAGAAAAAAATAATCTCACCACTTTGAAATAAAGTCATTTTGTTTGTTCTTTTGATTACTGCCTTCTTAACTTTAAACTGTTGATGTAGTTTTGATTTCACCATAATATCATCCCATCACTAAAAGATAATTCTCATTTATTGGGACTATTTGTTTCATGATTCCTCTTACTCATCTATATGATTATTCTTGGAGATAAGTCACTTTTTTAAAAAAAGTACTAGAAATAGAGTAGAACTTTCTATCAAAAAGTATGGTTATCATTTAACAAATTTAAGTATCTCTGAAGTGACCAATTTCTGAACTCTGTAGCAGTTTTAAAGAAAACTAGATGCATTTCCTTGATCCATTCCTAATGCTATGAGATACTAAAGAAATCATTCAATCACTCTATGGATCTATCCTCCCATATCTTCAATGAGGATTGTGACTGCTGGCTTTAACCAACCTCGAGAAGTGATGTTCTGAGTGTGAAGAGGACACAATTGACCTAAAAAAACAACATCAATCTGTGAATTGGTGAGAAGTTTTATGATGCTGCATTATATCACTTACGGGGAATTCAGGGGAACTAAGATCACTGGAGATTCATGTGAATAATTTGCTATACTAATTGAGGAGGAAAAAAAGCTTTCCCTTCTTATTCAACCATCAATCTGCAAATCAACCATCAAAAATACACCTCATGATGGACTCCAGAGAAAACCAGAAATCTTTTAAAAGAAGACAATACAGCTTCTCAGAAATTATTTCATATTAAGCAGGACTCTTAAAAAATCACAATCCACATACTGGGAGGAGATGACTCTTAGAAAAGTACAATCCACTTCTGGCCAAGATGGCAGAGAGAAGACAGGCACAGTTCTAAAATCTCCTGATCTTTCCCCATATATGATATGAAAAAAAACCTCTTAACAGAAATCCTATCAACAAAACTCAGAAAGAAAAGGCAAGAGAAAGAACATCTACCTCAGCATTTGTCTCCCACAGTCTTGGGTGAGTCCAGGTCCAGAGGGTGTGTCAACCTTAGATCAGCCTGATTAGCTGCAGGGTTATGGCCCAGGAGCCTGAGAGCCCAAGAACAGAACCTGCTTGAACAGCAAAGGGGGCTAGAGACTGTTCATCATGGGGGTGTGGATCAAGTAGGGAGCAGAAGCACTGGTGTTGGCGCTGACCATCTGGAGCTTGCTTACAGAGCTGTGAGGAGAGTTACTGTGCAGGAGAACTGCAGACATCATCCCTGGGCTCCTCTAGTCTGGAGGAACTCTGAGTCTACACCTCCATTTCTTCTGAAGCCTCTTCCCAGAACAAACACAATTACAGACAACTTCTGCTCCAAGCACAGATGTGTGAGCAGAAGAACCAACCCAACTAACAATAGAGAAAGAGATAACCTCACCCCAGGGTATAGTCCTACATTAATTGAAGACAAAAGTATTTAACAGCTTCAGTTGCTCCTTCCAGACTTAGGGAAAAGGTCAATCAAGGTCACAGACACTCCAGAGAAAGCAACCAGCACTGCCTACTGTCCAGCTGGAGAAATTATATTCAGTGAGTAAAGGCTCTAGTTATCCCAACACCAAACATCTGTGAAACAGCCCCTCCCTAAATTAAGGTCTTGGCAAAATGAAGAAAGGTCAGAGGAAAGGTAGATCCATAGATAATTCTTGGAAGGAAAAGACTAATTCAGAGAGACCTAGAACTACTGAGGAGAATATGATCTAGTCATAGAAAGACTTTCTTGAAGGAATAAGGAAGGAGTTTAAAAATCAATTGGAAAATTTGGGAAAAGGAAACCCAGGAGAAGATTAACACCTTGCAACAAGAAAACAAATCATTGAAAAATACAATTGGACACATACAAAATGAGAATAATTATATCAGATCCTCAATTGGGCAAATGCAAAAAAGAAAATAATTCTCTCAAAACTTCAATTGGTCAAATGGAAAGCTCTTTTAAAAATAGAATTGACCAATTGGAAAAGGAGATAAAAAATTTAAAACAAGAAAACTCCTCTCTAAAAAAAAACGAATGGGGTCTGCAGAAACTAATAACTTCATAAGACAGCAAGAGCCTGATAAACAAAACCAAAAAATAGAAAAAAAAAGAAGAAAATGTAAAATACCTCATCAGCAAAACCACTGTCCTCGAGAATAGATTAAGAGGACAAATTGAGAATTATTGGTCTTCCTGAAAAGAATGAAGATAAAAAAAAGCCTGGACTTAATATTACAGGATTTAGTGATGGAAACCTGCCCTGATATCATTGAACCAGAGGGCAAAATAGTTATTGAAAGAATACATCAATCCCCTTCAGAAAGAGATTCCTAAAATAAAACACTAAGAAATGATGTGGCCAAATTCCAGAACTATCAGATAAAAGAGAAACTTCTGCAAACAGCCAAAAAGAAACAATTTAAATACCAAGGAGCCACAGTAAGGATTATATAGGACCTGGCTGCATCAACCTTAAGGGATTGAAGGGACATGAAGGAAATATTCCAAAGAGCATGGGAGCTTGAAATGCAGCCAAAAATCCATGATCTGGCAAAGATGAGCCTTCTTTTTCAGGGGAAAATATGGACATTTAATGAAATGGAAGAATTCCAAAAATTCCTGATGAAAAGACCAGGGCTGAATAGAAAATTTGAAGATGAAACAGGAGGTTCAAGAGACACATGAAAAGGTAAACAAAAAAGGGGGGGTAAGGAAAAAACTGCTATCTAATAAAATGAAACTGGCTATATCCTAGCATGGGAAAAAGATTCTCATAACTCTTTAGAATTGTAACTCTAACAGAGAGAAAATATACCTAGCTAGAAGTGATGGCTTATCTATGAGACTGCTATCCAGTGTGATGAAAGTAACTTTAACCCTTCTTGGGAGAAAGACTCTAATAACTCTCAAGAATTATAAATCTATTAGATAGAATACACTTAGCCAGAAGTGATGGATACTCAAAATTTTCTATGACTCAGATAGAATGATTTAAAAACACTTCCTCCTTAAAAAGGGGGACAGGAAGGAGATGGGAGGAGGAAGGGGATTGAATAGAGAAATCGCATTATATTAAGAGGTACAGCAGACCTAAGGTAATAGAGGGGGAAGAAGAGAGGAAATGAGAAACACCCAAATCTTGCTCTCATCAGACATGGCTTAAAGTTAACTTACACACATACTCAGTTAACTTAAAAAATATCTTACCTTTCAAGTATTAAAAGGGCAAAATGGGAGGGGGGATGGAGACAAGGAAGGGAGAAAAAGGGGAACTAACAGAAGGAAGGGAAGGGAAAAAGGAAAAGGTAAAGGGGAAAAAGGGGAGGGGCATAAATGTAGGAGTGCAAATGTACTGAAAGGGGTGATATTCAGAAACAAAATACTAGAGAATATGGATAAAGGGGATAAAAAGGGGAAAAATACAACCAGAGGGAAGATAGCATGGAGGACAATAAAGAGTTAGTAATTATAACTTTGAATGTTAATGGGATGAACTCTCCCTTAAAACATAAGCAAATAGCAGACTGGATTAAAAACCAGAATCCTATAATATGCTGATTACAAGAAAATCATTTGAAGCAGAGAGATACATATATATAGTAAAGGTAAAAGGTAGGAGCAAAATACATTTTGCTTCAGCTGAAGTGAAAAAACCAGGCATAGCAATCCTTATCTCAGACAAAGCAGCTGCAAAAATAGATAGCATTAAAAGAGATAAGGAAGGAAACTATATCCTCCTAAAAAGTACCATAGACAATAAAGTGATTTCAATACTGAATATGTATGTACCCAATGAGACAGCATCCAAATTATTAGAGGAGAAGCTGAAAGAGCTAGGAAGACATAGTCAACAAAACTCTACTACTGGGAGACCTCAATGTCCCAGTCTCAAATTTAGATAAATTGAATCATAAAATAAACAAGAAAGAAGTTAAGGAGGCAAATAGATTGTTAGAAAATCTAGATATGATATTCTTATGGAGGAAACTGAATGGGAATAGAAAGAAATATACTTTTTTCTCTGGAGTACATGGAATTTATACAAAAATTTACCATGGAGGGTGGCTAGGTTGCACAGTAGATAGAGCACTGGCCCTAGAGTCAGGAGTAACTGAGTTCAAATATGGCCTCAGACACTTAATACTTACCTAGCTGTGTGGCCTTGGGCAAGCCACTTAACCCCATTGCCTTGCAAAAATTAAAAAAAAAAATTACCATGTACTAGGGCATAAAAACCTAACGATCAATTGCAGAAAGGCAGAAATAGTGAATACATCTTTCTCAGATCACAATGCAATAAAAATCATATGTAGTATTGGGCCATGGAGATATAGACCCAGAACTAATTGGAAACTGAATAGCCTCATTTTAAAGAATGAGTGGAAAGGTGGCTAGGTGGAGCAGTGGATAAAGCAAGGGCCCTGAAGTCAGGAGTACCTGGGTTCAAAGGAGGTCTCAGACACTTTATAATTACCTAGCTGTGTGGCCTTGGGCAAGCCACTTAACCCCATTTGCCTTGCAAAAAAAAAACAAAAACAAAGAATGAGTGGATCAAACAACAAATTATAGAAGTAATTAATCATTTTATCCTACATAATGACAAAAATGAAACAACATACCAAAACCTATGGGATTCACTCAAAGGGGCTGTCAGGGGATATATAATATCTTTAAATACTTAGAATAAACTAGAGAAAGCAGAAATCAATGAACTAAATATGTAACTAAAAAATTAGAGAAAGAGCAAATTAAAAAGCCTCAATTAAATACCAATTAGAAATTCTAAAAATTAAAGGAGAAATTAATAAAACTGAAAGCAAAAACACTCTTGAATTCATAAATAAAACCAAGAGTTGGTTTTATTAAAAAAATACTAATGAAATTGATAAATGTCTGGTCAATTTGATTAAAAAAAGAAAAAAGAAAACCAAATAGCTAGTATCATAAATGAAAAAGGTGAACTCACCAACAATGAGGAGGAAATTAAAGTAATAATTTGAAATTATTTTGCCCAACTCTATGCCAATAAATTTGATAATCTAAGTGAAATGGATGAATATTTACAAAAATATAAGTTGCCCAGGTTAAATGAAGAAGAGATTAAATACCTAAACAACTCTATCTCAAAAAAAAGAAATTCTACAAGCCATTTTTGAACTCCCTAAAAAAAAATCTCCAGGGCCTGATGGATTCACAAGTGAATTCTACCAAACATTTAAGGAACAATTGGTTCCAATTCTATATAAACTCTTTGGAAAAATAGGAGAAGACAGAACTCTACCTCTTTCTATGACACCAATATGGTTCTGATACCTAAACCAGGAAGAGTTTAAACAAAGAATGAAAATTATAGACCTATCTCCCTGATGAATATAGATGCAGAAATCTTAAAATCTTAGTAAAATGATTACAAGTTATCACTAGGATAATACAATTGGACCAAGTGGGATTCATCCCAGGAAGGCAGGATTGGTTCAATATTAGAAAACTGTTAGCATAATTAATTATATCAACAACAAGCCTATCAGAAATTATATGATTATATCAATAGAGGCTGAAAAAGCTTTTGACAAAATACAGCACCAATTCCTAGAAAAAACACTAGAGAGTGTAGGAATAAATGGACTGATCCTTAGAATAATAAGCAGTATCTATCTGAAACCATCAACAAGCATTATATTCAATAGGGAAAGGATAGAGGCATTCCCAATAAGATCAGGGGTGAAACAAGGATGCCCATTATCACCACTACTACTCAATATTGTATTAGAAATATTAGCTTCAGCAATTAGAGAAGAAAAAGAAATGGAAGGAATTAGAACTTGGAAGAAAGAGACAAAACTCTAACTCTTTGTAGTTGACATGATGGTATACCTATAGAATCACAACAAAGCATCCAAAAAACTACTGGAAACTATTAGGAATTTTAGCAAAGTTGCAGGATATGAAATAATCCCGCATAAATCTTCAACTTTTCTATTTCTGACTAGCAAGATACAGCAGGAAGAGCAAGAAAGAACCTCAGACAATATAAAATACCTGGTAGTCTGTTTGCCAAGGCAGACTCAGAAACTTTTTGAAAACAATTATAAAACACTTCTCACACAAATTAAATCAAATTTAAATAATTGGACAAATATCAACTGCTCACAGATAGGTAGAGCTAATATAATAAAAATGGCAATTCAACCAAAACTAAACTCTGTTTAGTGCCCTACAAATCAAAATTCCAAAAAATTACTTTAATAAGTTAGAAAAAGTTGTAAGTAAATTAATATGGAGAAATAAAAAGTCAAGAATTTCCAGGGATTTAATGAAAAAAATGAAAAAGAATGTGGCTTAGCCCTACCTGACCTAAAATTATATTATAAAGCATCAGTCCTCAAAACTGTCTAGAACTGGCTAAGAAAGAGTGGTGGATCAATGGAATAGACTAGGTGCAATAGCAGGTAACAATTATACTAATCTGTTGTTTGATAAACCCAAAGAGTTCAGCTATTGGGATAAAAACTCTCTCTTTGATAAAACCTATTGGTTAATTTGGAAATTATTTTGGCAGAAACTTGGATTAGACCAACACCTCACATCCTATAGAAGGATAAAATCAAAATGGATACACAATTTAGAAATAGAAAACAGTACTATAAGCAAACTAGAAGATCAAGGACTTCTTTACCTGTCAGATATATAGAAAGGGAAGCAGTTTATGACTAAGGAAGAGATGGAGAATATCACTAGAAAAGAAACTAGATGATTTTGATTACATTAAATTAAAAAGCTTTTGCACAGACAAAAGCACTGTAACCAAAATCAAAAGAAATGTAGTAAACTGGAAAACAATCTTTGCAACTAATGTTTCTGACAAAGGACTCATTTCTAAAATATATAGAGAACTGAGTCAATTTAAAAAAAAAGCCATTCCCCCATTGACAAATGGTCAAAGGATATTCAAAGCAATTTTGAGATGAGATCAAAGCAATCCATAGTCATATGAAAAATTGCTCTAAATCATTACTTATTAGAGAAATGCAAATTATAGCTTCTCGGAGGTATCACCTCACACATCTCAGACTGGTCAATATGACCAGAAAGGATAATGATCATTGTTGGGAGGGTTGTGGGAAATCTGGGACACTATTACATTATTGGTAGAGCTGTGAATTCATCCAAACTTTCTAGAGAGGAATTTGGAACTACACCCTAAGGGCAACAAAAATGTGCATACCCTTTGATCCAGTAATACCACTACTGAGTTCATACCCTGAAGAGATGGTGAAAAAGGGTAAAAACATCATTTATTCAAAAATATTCAAAGCAGCCCTGTTTATGGTGACGAAGAATTGGAAATCAAGTGAATGTCTTTCAACTGGGGAAGTGGCTTAGCAAACTGTGGTATATGTATGTCATGGAACAGTATTGTTCTTTTAGAAACCAGGAGGGATGGGAATTCAGGGAAGCCTGGAGGGATTTGCATGAATTGTTGCTGAGTGAGATGAGCAGAACCAGAAAGACACTGTACATCATAACATCAACATGGGAGTGATGATCAACCCTGATGGACTCACTCATTCCATAAGTGCAACAATCATGGACAATTTGCTGCTGTCTGCAATGAAGAATACCATCTGTATCCAGATAAAGAACTGTAGAGTGTGAACAAAGACCAAGGATTTAGAAAAAAAACTGATATCTTATTGTCTGATCTTGCTATCTCTTATACTTTATGTTTCTTCCTTAGGATCTGATTTCTCTCTCATCACATTCAGTTTGGATCAATATATACCATGAAAACACTGAAAGACTGTGGGGAATAGGGGGAGGGAAGTAAGATTAGGGGAAAAATTGTAAAACTCAAAATTGTAAAACTCAAAATCAATAAAATCTTTAAGTACAAAAAAAGGGCAATCCACATACTGCTAGCAGATCATGCTGACACCACTGGTCCCAGAGTACATATTTTAATAGAGATCAGAAAATCCCATTTTAACTATTACTCTTAAAATTTGGTATACTTTTCCTCTCTCTTTCAGATTATTTTTGAATGCTTTATGGAAACTATTTAGATGCTTGTTTTATGCTCTCCTAAGGACAGGGAAGAGCAACTTGGAGGAGTGTGAGTTCTGATCCCTTAATTTTGAGTTCAAAAACATTGCAACATAATATTTGCTTACTGGACAAATGGTAGAGGCGTATCTATATCTTTTCAAGTGCCCATTATAGAGATGGTTCTTTTTATTTTCATAAGGATTTCCAAAAATAATTGTTTATATCAGACAAGATTTAGATCTGAATCTAATGGTAATTAGAATGACCAGGCTTAACTCTGGAGATTGTTGAGAAAATGCACCCCTCTATCTTATTTGCAGAACTTAGTAACTATCAGAGAGGAATATTTCAAACATTGTATATGTGTTGCTTGATTCTACTGAACTACTTATTCTTTGTTACAAGGGATGGCTCACTGGGTAGGAGAGGAGAGATATATCAGAAATGAAAATGATGTGGGGCAGCTAAGTGGCACAGTGGATAGACCACTAGCCCTGGAGTCAAGAGTACCTGAGTTCAAATCTCGTCTCAGACGCTTAACAATTACCTGTGTGGCCTTGGGCAAGCCACTTAACCTCATTGCCTTGCAAAAAATGTTTTTAAAAAGAAATTAAAATGATGCTAAAACCAAGTATATCCATAAAAAAACTAACAAAAAATCTCAAGCAGGGAATCACTTAGAGAAGACTAATTATTGTATGTTTCTTGAATATTTAACTATTTCAAACAGATCTTACCCTGGAGTCATAAGAATCAATAATTTTATTATCAAAACTAAATTATAGAAAAGAATATCCGGCTTTGAAATAATATTTGAAGTAGATATATTCTAAAGATTGTTTTATCTAAATAAGATTTTTCCACTCTTCATACCACATTGGGCTAAAATGGTACAGAATGATATGAAGGTTTTGGTGCCCAGATAGAATACTGTATAGTCATCTGATTAAACAATCACTACTATTGCAAAAACCCTTTTAGGCTTATCATGTGGTGCTAACTTTTTTTTATTTTCAGGCTTTAAAATTTCATGAGTTGGAAGGGGAAGACAGGTTAATGGAAGAATAATGACCTACAAAAGAATCAATGAACAGACATTATATCCAAGATGGCCCTGCTGTAGAAGCCTTTATTCCTTAATCTGATATTGACATGTTCATACTATGAGGAATTCAAAGAAATAATAAAATATCATCTCTGTCATTAAGATATTGTATGTTGGTTGACCCTAGAATTGTAATCTATGAGAATTTTCCACTATCAGAGTGAAATATTGCACATGCTTTCTCTGAATCTATTGTTACCTACTGACTCATTTTCCATACTCAGAGCTATTTCCTTGCTAAGAAAGAGAAAATAAACAAAAATTCTTCTTTGACCCTACCACTTCTCCAATTAACTTTTTCTATTTCTCCTCATTTTCAGGACCTTCTATAAAAGTATCTCTATATTCACACCATTTCTCTTGAAAAAAATCATATTGAAGTTTTTGTATAGTACTGCTTTTTCTCAAAATCTGTCCCCCCCCACCAAAAAAGAAAAACTTTCCTTTGTAATAAAGATGTACTGCTGAGCAAAGCAAGCCATATCTGTGAGTCCTGTGCCTAAAGTTTTCATCTGTGGACAGAGAGAAGAGTTATTCTTTATCATTAAAAACTCTGGGGTTCTAGATTGATATTTGCATTGATCAATTTTGATATTAGTATTATTTTCCTTTACATTATTTTGCTCATCATACATGTTTTTTCTTCTTCTGATTAGTTGACTGTATAATTTCATACATCTCTCAAAATTTTTAAAATTCTTATGATTCAATATTACATTTGGGGGCGGCTAGGTGGTGTAGGGGGCGGCTAGGTGGCACAGTGGATAGAGCACTGGCCTTGGAGTCAGGAGTACCTGGGTTCAAATCTGGTCTTAGACACTTAATAATTACCTAGCCGTGTGGCCTTGGCAAGCCACTTAACACCATTGCCTTGAAAAAAATTCTAAAAAAAAAAAAAGAAAGAAGGAAAATATATTACATTACATTCATATACCACATTTTTTCACCAGCAACTTTAGAACCAAAAGAGTTCATTTATTAGACACCCAATATTCTAGGTAATATGCTAATCCCAATCCCTTATTTTATAAGTAAAATAACAAGTCTGGAGAGATAAAATGAATTGGCCAAGTTTACACAAGTTTGTCAGTGACAAGGTATGGATTCAAATCAAAAGATTTTCCCACATCAATGATGTTCAGTCATTCTCCAACATATACTCAACCATTATGTTTATACATTTTTGCTATCACAAAAAAGTGTGATATATAAAAGTGATATATTTATTATAAATATTTTGCCATTTAAGAGACCATCTTCACTATCATTAACCTCCTGCCCACTTCTCAAGTAATTGCAATCTGACTTTTGACCATAACACTAATAGAATTGCTCTTGCCAATTTTACCATTAATTTTTTAACTGCTAAATCTGATGTGATTTTTTTTCTTAGTTCTCATTTTTATGGTCTTTTCTTTATATTCTGACATTGATAACAATCGTACGCTCTGAAATACTTTCTCTTTCTATGGTGCTTGTGACACTGTTGGCTCCCGGTTCTACTCTAAACTTTTCTGTTTCTTCTTTTCAACCTGTTGTTCGTTCCTCTCCTGTCCCATCTCCATTTTAGTGTGAATCTTCCAAAGTTTCTGTTCTAAGCTCATTTCTTTTTCTATTCTCTTCATTGGTGATTTCCTTTTTTCTCATGGATTCAAATACTTCATCTATGCATATGAATTTCAAATCTATATTTACAGCTCTGTGTTCCCTTTGGAACCCCATTTTCCCATTGTCAGTTGCCTGCTATATATCACCTGGGTGTTCTGTGACATCTTAAACAAAACTTTTTCTAAAGCAAACTGCCTAAATGTGTCTCTCATTCAAATTTTCTTATTTATGTTGAGGGCATTATGATGTTCACAGACACCCAATTTTATAACCTCAGAAGCATGTTTGAC
This sequence comes from Macrotis lagotis, assembly GCF_037893015.1. Taxonomy (NCBI): domain Eukaryota; kingdom Metazoa; phylum Chordata; class Mammalia; order Peramelemorphia; family Peramelidae; genus Macrotis; species Macrotis lagotis. The sequence goes on along the minus strand of NC_133666.1, from coordinate 112,011,543 downwards.
TCTACTTCCTCTTTCATTCCATTAGGAAATCAGTTTTTACATCTTATCAGTTCTACCTCACAGATTGTCTTTTTATCCCTAGTCCCATAGATTAGGAAAGTTTTCATCAATTTTTAGCTAGACTTTCATAATAATTAACTGGTTTCCCTGCTTCTAGTCCTCCATTTTCCAATTCATCCTCTGGATATCTATCAGATAAGCTTCCTTCTAACCATGTCATTTCTCTATTCAAAAAATCTTCAGGGGTTCCATGTTACCTTCAGGATAAAATATATGCTCCATCCTTAAGGTTCATGCTTAAAGACATTAAGATCCACCACAATCTGACTTTATGTCATGATATCAGTCTTATTTCATATTATTCCCCCCTTGTGAACTCTTCCACCTAATCAGGATCTTTGCTGAGCTCCATCTTCTACCTTTACATATTCTAACAGGTTATTCATCATGCATGGGTTGTCCTCTCTTTTTGTCTGTCAGAATTCCAGTCTTGCTTAAGGAGTCAGATCAGAAACCAGCTCTCCCATGATTTGTGATACCCCTATTTGTTAGTCATTTTTTTATTAAATGTATTGTGTTATACAGATTTGTCTGAGTTATACTAGGTCTTGGTGTATAAGAAATATTTTATGTCTTTATGGTTTTAATACCTATTGTTTTCCATAGTGAAGGAGCTTAATGTATGTGTTGTTTTGAGGAAATATCTTAGGAGCTTAATGTGTGTTAGATTGAAGAAATATCTATGTACCTCATAACTAATATATGTAAATGAAATTTCATTTTAAATGCTAGAGAGGAGCTTATGATCTAAAGCAAACATATAGAGATCCTCTTATTTATGTTTTATAAAACAATATTTTTGAAAGTATATGTAAATTTCATATATATATATATTATATTTCATCTTCTGAAGCAAGGCATACCAGCCCTGGAATAAGATAAGATTACAATCAAGATTGCAATAATATATTTTCTTTACAATTTGTAATTGTTTTAGACAACCCAGAGGCAAATTGATGCTAAATATTTTGTTCCATTGGAACATTCAAATGTCAGTAATTTGAACAGATATGAAATAACTGAATTTGAGAACATGCAGAATATTCAATGAGAAATGTATATCTTTGGGAAAGCTTGCCATTATTATACCATGTTTAAATATATTAATCTTTTTAATGAAAAAGGAAAAAACATAAATAGGTATTTCTTCACATGAATTTCTTCACTTGGATTTAATAACATCACATTTTAATTAATTAAAATCATTCTGATTCATAATTGGATGAAATTCAATTAAAAACATTTATGTCCCATGGAGTTCTGAATACTAATTTTATTTTGGGCCTTGATTTCCTCATTTATAAAACATAGATAATAATACCTTTGATATCTAACTCAATTGTTATATATGTGTAAAGCATTTTTCCCATTTAAAGAACTGTTTTACTATCAATATAAGTACTTATTGACACATAAAGAAAAAAATATCTATTCTGTAAAAGGACACTTATCAGAGACATATAGAGAACACAGGGAAAGTTCCCCCATCCTTAACAGGCATAAATGTATTTAGCAGTGGGTATACAAAGTTGAATGCATTTGGTGAATGTCAGTCTCACTTTATAGATACAATAAGTAGAGGTAGCTATCAAATATGGTAGGATAGAGAAATTCAACTCAGAAATCCAACTGAAGCATAATATATTCTGCTTTGATCTTTAACCCTTCCTCTGTGAGTGACTCTGCTTCAACTATCTTTCTTGTAAACAACATTATGAGATCCTAGTTTTTAATCCACTCTGCTGTGTGTTTCTGTTTTATAGGAGAGTTCATCCCATTTACATTCATGGTTATAATTACTGTGTATTTCCCTCCACCTTATTTTTTTCTCTTTATACTTTTTTTCTTTCTCTCTCCCCTCTCATCCTATCTCTCCTCAGTGTCTCCCTTCTCTCACCCTCACCTCTTCTTCCATTCATCTCCCATTTCCCTATAGGGCAAGATCCTGTGGATAAAAAAAAAAATACAGTGTGCATACGTCATTCCTTCTTTGAACCAAATCCAATGAAAGTAAAGTTTAAACAATGCTTACCCCTCCCTTTCCCCTTTTTTCCTTTACTGCATTAGGTCTTTCATTCCTCTTCATGTGATATAATTTACCACATTCTGTCTCTCTCTTTCCTTTTCTCCTAGCACAATCCTTTTTCACCCTTAATTATTTTTTAATCATCACATCAGAGTTCACTTATACTCATACCCTCTGCCTACATATATTCCTTCTAACTGCCCTAATAAAGATATGATTCTTAAGAATTGCAAGTATAGGGGCTGCTAGGTGGTACAGTGGATAGAGCACTGGCTCTGAGTTGAAATCCAACCTCAGACACTTAATAATTACCTAGCTATATGACCTTGGGCAAGCCACTCAACCCCATTTCGCTTGCAAAAACCTAAAAAAAAAAAAAAAGAATTATAAGTATCAGGGCAGTTAGGTTGCGCAGTAGATAGAGCACTGGCCCTGGAGTCAGGAGGACCTCAATTCAAATCTGACTTCAGACCCTTGACAAGTCAGTTAACCTCATCACTTTAATAAATTTTTTAAAAAATTAAAAATTAAAATTTTTTTAAAAATTAAAAAAGAATTACAAGTATCATCTTTCCTTGTAAAAAGTTTAACCTAAGTGAAAAACATGTTGTCCTGTTTACCCTTTTATGCTTCTTTTGAGTCTAATATTTGAAGATCAAATTTTCTGTTCAGCTCTAGTGTTTTAATCAGCAAAGTTTGAAAGTCCCCTATTTTATTGAATGTCCATTTCCTCCCCCCAAAATATGCTCAGTTTTTCTGAGTAGTTGATTCTTTGTTGTAATCAAGCTCTTCTTGAATGTCATATTCCAAGCCTTCTAATCCTTTAATGTAGACACTGCTAAATCCTGTGTAATCCTGATTATGGTGCTTTAATATTTGAATTATTTCTTTCTGGCTGCTTGCAATATCTTCTCCTTGACTTGATAATTCTGGATTTGGCAATAATATTCCTTGGAGTTTTCATTTTGAAATCTCTTTCAGGAGGCATTCAATAGATTCTTTCAATGATGATTTTATTCTCTGGTTCCAGGATTTCAGGCATGTTTCCTTGGTAATTTCTTGAAAGATGGTATTTAGGTTCTTTTTAATTCTTAAATTATCTATCCTGCATCTATTTTCCAGGTTAGTTGTTTTTTCCAGTGAGATACTTATTTACATATTCTTCTATTAATTCTTTTGATTTAACTGATTTTTCATGTCTTATAGATTCATTAGCTCCTCCTCATCCAATTCTAATTTTTAAGGAATTATTTCCTTTAGTTTATTTTTGTGTCTCCTTTTCCATTTTGTCAATTTTACTTTTAAAAGAGCTATTTTCTTCAGTGGATTATCCCTCCCCCCATTTGATCATTTTCATTTTTATTATTTAAGGAGTTGTTATGGAGTAGTTTTCTTCAGTTCACTTTTGTGCTTTCCTTTTTCAAGCTGTCAATTTTTTCATAATTCTCTACAATAGCCTTCATTTCTTTTTCCAAATTTTTCTCATGTGTGTGTGTGTGTGTGTGTGTGTGTGTGTGTGTGTGTGTGTGTGTGTATCTTGCTTGATTTTTAAAATCTTTTTTGATCTCTTCAGAGAGGACTTTTGGGGCATGAAACCAATACATGAAAATTTCTCAAAGCTTTCTTTGCTTGCCAGCATTTTAACACTGTTATCCTCTTCTGAGTTTGTATTTGGGTCTTCCCTTTCACCTTAGTAACTTTCTATGGTCTGAGTTCTTTTTGGCTCTTGCTTAGTTTTTAAAGTTGAACTCTACTTCTGGAGTATAGGGGGCGCTGTCCCAATCTTCTTGCACTGGGTGGGGGTCAGTGGTATGGTCCCTGACTCTCTGGAGCTGACAGTTGGCACCCCCCCCATACGAAAGTGGCCTGGCCTAGTCACACTTGTTTTCTATAGGGTTCTGAGGCTGACAGTTTTCTGATTGCACTGGGCTTGGAGGTCTCACAGATAACCTGCTGCACCACTGGCCTGCTGAGCCTGAACCATTTGCCTGGACACCACGTGCACTAGACTCTGCTCCCCCTTTTATTCAAGTAAGAAAGATCTTTCTAGAAGAAATTTTATTGGGTTTTTTGGTTATTATTTTTGCTTTTGCAAGGCAGTGGGGTTAAGTGGCTTGCCCAAGGTCACACAGCCAAGTAATTATTAAGTGTCTGAGGCCAGATTTGAACTCAGGTACTCCTGACTCCAGGGTTGGTGCTCTATCCACTGCACCACCTAGCTGCCCCCAGAAGAAATTTTAAACTATCTTGGAATGGAAAATTGTTTTACTCTGTATTTTTATTCTGTCCTGGCTTCTCTTCACCATCTTGAGGATAGGGAAAGTTCAAAAGTGAAGACAAAAGATGGAAAAAGAAAAGTAACTGGGGTAGCTAGGTGGTGCAAGTGGATAGAGCACCGACCCTGAAGTCAGGAGTACCTGAGATCAAATCTGGCCTCAGACACTTAATAATTACCTTGCTGTGTGATTTTGGGCAAGTCACTTAACCCCATTGCCTTGCAAAAAAACAAAAACAAATAAACAAAAAAGAGAAGTAATAGTAGAAATAGAATAACTCCCTAATAGATGAAGTCCTGAAGCAAAGGAAACTGGCAAGTCTACAAGAATCACCAGCAGGTAATCTGTACTTTGGCATTTGTTTCAGGTTAAATTGGAATAGATCATTCCATGATCAAAAATTGGAGCAAAACTATGAAGCACCCCTAGTATGTTTGTACTTGTGCATGTTCATTTGTACAAATGGTATAAAATATTTGACAAAATTACAAGGATAAAGAAAAAGAGGCACAGTTGTTGTGATGTCAGATTTCAGGAATTAGGACAAAACAACAAAACAGAATTAATGTCAACTGGAATGAAAAGAAAGATTAAAACTAAGGGGCAGTGTAAGAATAACAGAAGTTAAGCAGCAAAAATTTAGAATATAGATGAATACCAGATCAGATTAGAACCTATCTGGAGAAAGTTATGTAAAGAAATTATCTAAGTAGGAAAATAATTGTGAGATTTGATGGGAAAGGATGGAGGAAAAGTGTGTTCTAGATGAATCTATTCAATCAAAATTTCCTTAACTTGCATTTTATATATCTCTCTTATGAAAGTAATATTATTCCAATAAATAAATAGTTTAAGGTTTTCTAGTAGAGATGACTAATTACACAAATCAATAAAAAATTGAAAAGATGGAGAGAAAAGGACTTTCTGGGAAGATCGTTGAATATTCTTTAAAAGTAATTTTGATGAAATCAAAACATTTCTCACATAGGCGACCCAATTTTTATACTAACCTAGAGTATTTTGGCAAGGTGTTTATACAACTTTTCCATATCTTTAAATTATTTCATTAAATACCTTGTACAATCTAATTTTTTAAAGTTTGAGATAATTTTTTCATATTATTTTTAGACACAATCTATTCTGGAAAGTAATATTTACTTGTCCCAATATTTGTTATTAATCAAAAATTCATTAAAATTATAGAAGCCAGTATGAGGTATTTTAAAGTTGAAGACAAGAAGACTTTGTCATTTAACCTTTAGTTGAAATGATTTGTGCATATTCTACTGAAAAAATAAATGGATTATAAATCTGAGACTCTCTAGGATATCATTTTGACTCTGTATTAAGGATACTGAGACATCTTTCTTTTAAGAACTAATTGATAAGCTAATGACAAGACTTCCGTCCACACAACAGTTATGAAACAGTTAAGGCTCAGTTAAGGCAAAATTGTGAAATAGTTCCTGCATAACATCCCAGGATCCACCTTTTTCCTTTTAACCTTTTACTTTTTGCCAAAGATCCAGTGTCTTCTTTCTAATTTTTTTTTGACTATCCAGAAATCTTATCCTGCTTCCTATTTGAGATCCTTATAGAGATTAGGGAAGTGACAGCCATGAAGAGACATGTAACACAAATTCTAAATTCTAAACATGACACATTTGACATAGTCAAATGGCTAATCTTATCACTTAACATCCATTAAGTGCTGAGAATAAAGCTCCAGTTATGATCATTTATTATGCTCATTTCCTTCCCTTTTAGCTTATATTCACTTATAATAATTCAAGAAGTCCTACAAGAGAATGGTAAGGAAGTCAAAAAGGAAAAAAGTGGCAATTTTATGCCATGCAATTCTAGACAAAAAATTAAAAACAATTGGTATTTAAAGTATGTCCAATGTTTCTGTCATTTCAGTATTTTGTTTTTTTTTTGTTATAGATTTATCAGAGTGCAAAATCTGATGAAACCTCCTACCAACAGCTACCATAAAATCCCTTTTTTTATTTCTTATTTTCTTTTGCAAGGAAATGGTAATAAATAACTTGCCCAAGATCACACAGTAGGTGTGATTTTGAAGTCAGATTTGAATTCAGGTCATCCTGATTCTAGGGCTGGTGCTCCTCCACTGTGATACCTAACTGCTTCTCCCTTTTTGAAGGCAAATCAGAACATAAAATTGAGAATATATTAAGCTGTTTATTTAAGCCAACCTGAGAAGTAATTCTGTAACTTTAGGGAGGTGAAGAAGGTGACTTGGGTTATGAGAAATATCAGAGAATGCAGTTCACTATTATTTTGTTTCTTTACAAAAAAGTCAATAATTTACAAACTGTCCTGAATCTAGAATTACAAAAGGATATTGTCCTTGGTGATGACAGAATTTTGTGATATATATTTTCAGCAGTGGTGATCTGTTTGGGTATTTAGGAATAGTAGTTCACTTTCCCAGATGAACATTCTTACTTCCATACTCTTATCAGTCAAAGGTCAATAACTGAAAGACCTAACTAGAACTGTTTCATCACATTGTTAAGTTGTACCGTGTCTACCTTCATTGAAAGATAATTTTTTTCTACTGAAAAGTAGAAATAAAACCCAAAGTTTCATATATCTTAGTGTCTTAGATAAAGTTAGCTAGAGTATGGCATTTCAAGGTTTACAATGTGCTTCACAAACATTATTTCATTTGACCCTTACAGCAGTCCTGTGATATAGGTCCTAGTTATGCAAATGAGCAATCTGAAGATGAAAGAAGTTAAGTGACTTGCCTAGGCTCACATAGTTAATGGCACAGAAGTTGTCCTGAGATGTGATTTGAATTTAGAATCTCTTAACAGTAAAACTCTAATCACCATGAAAATTAGCTGCTACATAGATATCGAGTTAGTAGGGACTTTCAAAATCATATAGGACAAAATCCTCCTTTACATTTTACAGATTAGTAGAGTGGAGCTCAGAGGGAATAAATTATAATTTTCCTTTTAGTTTTTTGGTTTAGTTTTTGGATTATTTAGGGGACATTGAGTCTTAATTTGGTGGGGAAACCCATGGTTTCACTTTTGTCATGAATTCTTGTTGTAGGAATTTCTCCCACTGATAATCTATCTATAACTGATTAACAGTCTTAGAAGATCACCTAGGTTGTTAGGAGGTTAAATGACTTTTCTCCAATGACATAACAAGTATGTATCAGACATAGCACTTAAACAAGTTTTTGTGCCTTCTAGTCAACATACCATATTGAATTTAATCACAAGAACTGACACATTTGGACTTCTTTCATCAGAATGTTTTTCGCAGTGGTCCTATAGCTGGAGAATTCTGAGCACAGAAAATGTTGTCATCTTTTGGTATTGGAAACTTTTCTGCACTGAAAGGGATATCTTTCATTCTGTGATGGCTCTTCATGTGCCACGTTGAACTTTAACAATAAGATCGACCTTGGTCATGCCCTTTGAGGCAGCAGTTTTCTTAGTAATTCTGCTCCTGCTCAGATAATGCTATTTTAGCCGCCATCCCAGACATGTTCATTAGAGAATCCCTAGAACCAGGTCCTAAACCACTGCTCAGGCATCACCCTTGTTCCATCCACCACAGAAATATATTTGAACAAGGGTCCACCCAGACAGGACCTCTTTTCCTCCTTGATTCCTGGCTGAGCTGCTTCAGTTTCTTTTTCCTCTTCCTTTCTCTAAGCTAGATCCACTTGTTCCTGCCCCATGATGCTGGACCAATGTGGCCCCAGCTCCATGAGATTGGATTTACTAAGTTTCTTTTCCTTCCCTTTTCCCTTTTAACTTAACTATCCTCTTTACCACTATCCTATCATATTTTTCTTAACTTTATTACTCACCTCCTTTCCCAGCTTGTAACCATCTCTGTAAAATAACTATCCCCTTTGCTACTCTCTCTCAATCATTTTTTTTGCTTAACTTTATTACCTTTTTAGAAACTATCTCCTTAAAAATTACTATCTCCTTTAAAAAATTCATTCTCTAGCTGCTTTTCCAAAGCACCTGACCTGTGAATTTGTAAAGTAGATTGTGGGATTTTTGTAGTGACCCGTGAATTCTGCAATAGCCTGTGAATCCAAGTGTAACTTGTTTTTACCTCCTGAGTCAGAGATTGATGAGCTCTTTACAACATTAACTTAACATAGATCCTTAAGCCTCCTTTCTCCAAAGCTCATTTTTCTCCTATCTTCAGTTCCACTGGATGAATGCAGATTTTATCTGTACACTCACTCCTTTGCCCTCTGCCTATGACCAAGCCTATACAGTTAAGAAACTTTAGCCCAGGGCTGTGATGATAAAACAAAGAAATATTCACTCACAAAGGTACTACTTTCCTGACAATGATCCTTAACACTGTTCCAACCAACTAGACTGTTCAAACATGGATATAGGTAATAATGATAGCACAAGTATCAGATATTTCAAAAATAATTTTCCTACCCAATAAATGAAAGTGATAATTCATTAATTTGTTCTGGAATATTTAACAAGAAGTCCTCTGAAAGTAGAAGATAATATTTTGTGACTAATCTTGATCTTTATCCAGTTGATAACTATAGTTGGGCAGAAGTAATTTCCTTTTTTGTTTTAAATTTCCTGGTATGATTTCTAGACTTCATTTTCTAATGTAACTCATCATTTTTAAATATAATTTTTTGAGAATATTTGATCACAGAATGTCTTTTTTGTTATTATGAGCTACATTTTTTACATAGATACCAATTCGCTGATAATTATTAAGTATGTGGGTGAGAGGACACAGATACATATATATATAGCTCAAATGAAAACTTGGGCTAATTTTGATTTAATATTATAAAAATCTTTATAATGGTAGTATTAGAACAATTAAGTAATGGAACAAGTTGTCAAAGAGGGTTACATAATGACTGTCACTAGAGGTATTCAAGGCTGAAATAACCACTTGTTGGGAAATGATGATTCAGAAGTAATTAAAACTTCCCACTCATTATTTGTGGCTTCATTTTGGACTACTCCCTACAGGTTACTAGTAATGTCATTGATTCTATAAAGTTCGATTTAAAGCATTTTACATAAGTGGAGGTCTGGGGCATCTTGGGTGCTAACATGCTTACTGAAATATACATTAAAAGAAGGTCAAGGACTATTAGCCCTTTGTGTCAGAAAATTGCCAGTTGAATAATACAGCTGGGTGATGCAGCAAGAGGATTTCATTACCTTGAAAAGCTATAATTACTATTTTTAGGATCTAATTCATACCATTGTAAATCCCATTTGTACACACATACTTCTCAGTTACATGGATGCTAGGACAGGTTCTTTTCCACACCAAAGTTTTATGGACTGTAACTTGAGGAGCAAAATTTCTTTTAAAAATTTCTTTGAACTAGTAGTCAAAAAGATGTTAAAATTCACATTACATCCTCCTTCAGTTGTTTTAAAATTTTAATTTCTAAAGATTTTTCAGCATATATTTGGGGAAATTTTCTCTTTTTTCTAAAATCAGATCAATCCAATTTATTTGTTTTGATTGATACTTGCTTGCCTGGAATTATAGGAAGAAATTTCATAAGTTTGAGTCATGATTGATTGGACTGATTGACTCTGCTTAAGAAAATTTTTGGCAGGATTTTCAGTCATGGAAATATAATAGAAGCCATTGTGTTGAAGGAGAAAATGGATTTCCTATCAGTATGAAATATATCTGAGGGTGTGTATGTGTGTGTGTGTGTCTGTGTGTGTGTGTGTGTGTGCATGCGTATGTGTGTTTGATTGTGTGTGTGCTTGTGTATGTGGGGCACCAATCAAGACTTGATTTACATCTAAATTAGTTAATATTCCCTCCCCTCCAATTGTTAAACCAAATCTTGCATTTGCTCCCCAGACACTAACTCTGCCATAGGACAGTTATTGATTTTTTTGATCTTTTGAAATCTTAATGCTTTTCAGAACAATCTTACCTTTACTTTACTTATTCCCTAGACTTTCAGAATTTAATTTTATCTTATATGATTGGCTCAGTTTCTGCCACTGGCTAAACTCTTTAGTCAGTTCCTTCACTTCGAAGGTTCAGCAGTGTTATTTAAAATCACATATGCTAACTGGAATGGGAAAGTGGCAAGCAATGAATTTACCCTGAAATTGTCAGCTGAGTTTCAGTAATACAAACAAAAGACCTTGAGACCAACTGCACATATATATATATATATATATATATATATATATATATATATATGTGTATATATGCATATATATACATATATATATATATATATAAAAGTGCTGACACCATTTACATTCCTACTTAGTACTTAATGTCTTAATCTTTCAAAGCATCATCTAGTTTGCAAAACACACACACATGCTAAATTAGATATTCAATCTGCATATTTTAGGAGGAAAGACTGAACTAAGCCAGTTGAGATTTAAACCTACTATTCCACTGTGTCTAAGCATAGCAAACCTGATGTTTTAAATCATTAAGCCATCCCCTCTAGCTTACCATAGGAATATATTTCCATATAGTTTGTGTGATATATTGAGGCAGACAAGAATTAGAATTCATTTGCCATTTAATTTTTCTCCCAAAGTGACTTTGAAAGGTCATCTGATGCCGGCACCCCTTTTTCTTTTCCTAGGATATTTTTATTTTCTACTATAATAAATTCATTATATTTCAGGTATTTATTTGAAGAGGGCTTGAGCATTTCAGTTGTTATGTTTAACTAAACAAACAAAAAGGCTTTCATGCTAATTCAATACTCTGGAATTAATATTACTACTAATAAAAGAATTATAATTATGAATTATTTCTTTTTTTACTTTAATCTATATCTACAACTTCAATTTTCCAAGTCACTTACAATCCTAAATATACAAATTCTTATCCCTGTACCTTCTTGATCATATCATCAGCTGTTCCTATTAAGGACAAGGTCAAAATTCATTGTCAAAATTTAATCTTTTCCTCTTATTGAGGGAAGTACTCATGACTACAGAGAACAAAGCTTTTAGACTTATCTCTGCAGCAGGAGATACAGTTTTCTCTAAATGATAATTTTAGTGACACAGTTCCAGACCATAGACTTCCCTTCCTCACATTGAGATTTGTCTTCTTCTTCAACTACCACTGACCCCTGGTCTCTGCCCAAGTAAGGGAATAAAACTTTATTGTTCTCTAACTTCAAGAGAATACCTGACAGCAATTCCAGGTCCAGTTTGAATAACTACAAATCTTAATATCATTTCTCCCTCTAACACTAGAGAAAAATTTGCCCCACTTAAATGGACATTTCTGACTTAAGTCAATAAATTAATACTAATTTTGTCTCAATTATTTCTTAAATATTAAAGAATCATTAGGTAAATGGATGTGTTTTTTTCCCTTATCATTCCCTTTATCAGAAGTCCATGCTATTTACTAGCTAGAAACTAAGAACAGGACTGAATTGACTTAGGAAACCTACTTGGTGTGTTTAACAGCCCTGCATTTCCCCTGAAATAATTGCCATTATATTTTTAGCCAATTTTTTTTTTCTTGATCTCCTTTTTCCCCAATATCTATATTGTCCCCTGTTATTACTCCAGCAACTGACCCAGTGGGTTCTAGTTTATAATAAAGTGTGAAGAAAAGAAGAGGTCTATGAAGTTAAAAAAAAAAAACACATAGAATGATTTGACTTTATAGACAATATCCTTCAATCATGGAGTCTCATCCCTGCTAAAGAGAGTTATCAGGTCTCATTTTATATCTCCTCCTTGAGACAAGGGCAGTAGTCATCTTAAAGGTACCACATTCAATTTAATTGTTTTGTTGTTGCTAATGTTCATTCCATTTACATTGTGGTAGTCTTGTATGTTATTTTCCTGGTTCTGCTTATTTCACTTTGCATCAGTTTGTATGTCTTTCCATGCATGCCTGAATTCATCAAACTCACCATTTATTATTCCCAGTAATATTCCATTACATTCATATTCCACAAGTTGTTAAGGTATTATTTAGTAGATGGTCATCTACCTTTGTTTCTAATTCCTTGCTACTACAAATATTATTACAATTTTGGGGGTTTGCATGAGGTCTATCTTAAATCACTGATATCTTTGGCATATATACCTATGAGTGGAATCGCTGGGTCAAAAGTAATGATCATTTTAGGCCCTTTCTTTGCATAATTCCAAATGCTTTCTAGAATACTTTTATCATTTGAAAGATCTACCAACAATGCATTGGGGTATGTCTTTCTACAATCCTTCCAATGGTGACTAGTCCCATCTTTTGGCATCTTTACCAACTTGATTATTGTGAGGTAAAATCTAATTTTTATTTGATTTATAATACCTTTATTATGTCATTCAAATGGATTAGTAGTCTTCAAATGAATATTAATAATTCGTAATTGGGGGTAGGGGAAAAGGGCATGTTTCTTATACCCTTTGACCACTTATCTTATTGGGGAATTGTCTTCTGGTTGTATACATATTTTGTGAGTTATCTGTCTTGAGTCTCATATCCTGGGATCAGCTAGGTAGCACAGTGGATAAAACACTGGCCTAAAGTCAGGAAAACTTATCCTTTTGATTTAAAATCTAGCCTTAGACATTTCCTAACTTTGTGACTATGGACAAGTCACTCAACCCTGTTTGTCTCAGTTTCCTCATGTGTAAAATTATCTAGAGAAGGATATTGCAAACCACTCCAGCATCTTTGCCAAGAAATTCTCAAATGGATTCATAAAAAGATAAAAATTACTTTAAAAAACTGAAAATGACAATAATATATATATATGTGCATACATATATGTGTATCATTGAATTTGTATAACATGTACATATTTAATATGCACATATAATTTTCTCCATATTTTGTGAAATAATTATGTCTAATTTGCATTAATTTTTCCTTTTTCTAGAATATAACATATGATGGTAAGTTCACACAGACTATTTTCTGGTTTTATTATAGTTCTGATCAAATAGGGAATTCTTTAATATACATGTTATTCTTTGGAAGTAATTGAATATTGACTTATTTAATTCCATTATTCCTGGTTTCTCTTTTTCCTTCCAATTTCTTTGATTGTCTTTTTATATTTTATAATTAGCAAATTATTTGGATTATTTTATTATATGATTTGAGGCCTGAAAATATCATTTATTCCTACTCTTTTTCATTAATTCCCTTAATGTACTAAATCTTTTGTTTCTTTTATCATTTTTTTCTAGCTCTGTGAATTATCCCTTTGGGAATTTTAATTTATAGTAGTAAGTCTGTAAAGACTACCTTTTCAATAATTATTTTTCTTCCATGAAGGTGCATGGATATGAATTATGGAATAGCATAATCTCCAAAAGATTTTAAGTGAGTCATCTGAAGGAATGGGAGGTAATATAAATTAGATTGAGAGCTAGTTTAGAATACAGAAACACCTTTGTTCAAGTCCTGACACTGACACATACTCTTTTTGTGACTGTTGGAAATTCCCTTAACCTCTCAGTGTTCTAATCAGCTTTCTAAACTAATCAATTGAAAGACGGTGATGATGCTAACATGTGAATTACTGAGTTTCCTTACCAAGAAGTCTGAATAATAATGAAATCACAGGCCTATTCCCTATCTTTCCTAAGGTAAATGGAGAAGAACTTGGTGGAAAAGAATATACTGGAACTCATTACCAAAAATCTGCAAGAGAATCAGAGTAAAAGATGTCATCAAGGGGATAAATGTATGACCAGAAAAGATTGCAGACTATTCATGTGGTAAGAAGAAGGGATAACTAATGGATTTGAATATCTATGTAATATCAAAAGAACTAGCAGGGCAGAAACATCCCTAGTGGAGATCTAAATGATATCATATCTAAATGATAACATGGACAAAAACTATATAAGATGATATGGTATGGATGGATTTTGATCTGAATCAATGCAATAAAGTCATCATGTTGCTTGGGAGAAGCTATGCCTTCTTCAGATCCAAACAGCATATATCTAAAGCAATATCTTCCTATTTGGAAGATGAGAAAAGTAAAGAGAGAAACCATGAAAGCATCAGTTATAATTTTTTCCAATAATTTTCCTGAATTGAATATTAAACATCATAAAGTGAAATAATTCTAGAATTAGTGAGAAATTCAAAGATCATCTGCTAAAATTTCTGTCTTTTATAGGTGAGACAATTCAGGTCCAGAGCAGCGAAATAGTATGTTCAAGATCTCATAACTATTTCAAGTGGCAGAACATCCACTGATTTAACAGTAATTCACTGATTTCAGATCCCATTATTTATTTCCATTATATCACATAGCTTGAATTTCATTTAAAACAATTAGTCATCTAAGTCTAACTCAAGGATGCTAACAATAGGGAACTAATTAATCTCTGAGGTAGACCATTCCATTTTTGTATAGTTTAAATTGTTGGGAACTACCATACCCCCACCTGACTCACCAATATATAATAAGTCAAAAATTGCCTCCATCTAAAATCTATACATTACTCATGAATATATGCACTAGGATTAGATTTTATATAAATTTTTCTCTACTTAAGACTCCATTCTTATATAATACTTTTATAGTTATTATTACTGTTGTTTTGCTCCTGCTTATTAATGCCTGCAGATATTTTGGAAACAGAATTTGTTATATGATGGATATATAAGGATATATATATATATGTAGAAAGAGAGAGATAATATAAATATGCATATATATATCTACAAAGTATGGGAGTTGTTTTAGATCACAACAAGTCTTTCACATTTTATAATAAGCTTTGCTTCTTTTTATCTCACCAAGAAGAATAAGAAAGGAAAGAATAACAAAAGTTAGTCTTAGCCAAGATAAGTGAGGAGATGGGACAAAAACACAAGACAAAAGGAAACTGGATGATTGTTTTTAAATTGTTTACAGAACAATTTAAATTGAGGAAGAAGAAAAAAAACTAGATAGAAAATTCCTGGAAGAGCCGAAGTTATTCAACACTATATTCTCCTTAATAACTGGCATGCCATTTTCTATATTGGAGACACTTAACAAATATTTGATAAATTGAAATAGTGATGGGGGAGGGAGGCAGAGCCAAGATGGTAGAATAAATGTAGGGACTCACTTGATTTCTCCCCCAAACCCCTCCAAATATCTTTAAATAGTGACTCTAAACAAATTCTAGAGCAACAGAACCCACCAAAAAATACAGCAAAATAATTTCCCAGTCCAAGATAACTTAGAATGTTGGCAGGAAAGTCTGTTTCCCCAAGGTGACAGAGGAACATAAACCATGCAAATGCAGCCTGGCCCCAGCAGACAAGGAGCAGACCTCAGGAGATTGAATCAGTAGCAGTAGTGAAGGTTTCCAGACTTCTCAGCTCACAAATGCCAAAGACAACTTAGAAGGTCAGTAGCAAAGGTCTGTTATACCTAGATGATAGTGCAGTGAAGTTTGGCCCCAGCAACCCAGAAATAGACCTTGGAAGCCCTTGAATTACCAGCAGTAGCAGTATCTGAATCTTTCAAATCACAGCTATTAAGAGAGTAGGACAATTGGTCAGAAGGACTTAGATCATTTCACATTTCTGCATGGCAGTCCCACGGCAAGGAGGGCTTGAAGTCAAAGGGCTTTGGGGAACCTCATTGCAATTGCAGGTCAGAAAAGAGTACTTGTGGTCACTCACAGCCTAGAGCACAGTCTAAGAAAATAGGAAACAGTTTTCTCTATGGAAGAACTGAAAATTTTAAGGTGCTTAGAAGTATTTCTGAAAGCAGCTAAATAAAACTCCCTGAAGCTTTAGACAAAGTCTGGTATCAGGGTTTTACTTTAAGAAAGAGTTTAAAGGTCAAGTAATAGGTTAAGAAAATGAGGAAAGAACAAAAAAATCTGACCATAGAAAGTTACTGTGGTGACAAGAAAGAGAAAATACTCTCATATGAAGATAACAAAGTCAAAACTCCCACATTAAAAAAACTCAAAAAAAAAAATAGAAATTGGTTTCAGGTCATGGAAGAACTCAAAAAGTATTTTGAAAATCAAGTAAGAGAAGGATAGGAAGAATTGGGAAGAGAAATGAGAGTAATGCAATAAAATCATGAAAAATGAGTCAATAGCTTGGTAAAGAAACAAACAAAATAATAACACCTTAAAAACAGATCAAATAGGTCAAATGGTAAGAGGTTAAAAAGAAAAAAAAAGCCAATAAGGAGAAGAATGCCTTAAAAAAGCAGAATAGGCTAAATGAAAAAAGAAGCACAAAAATTCACTGACCAAAAAAAAAAAAATTCCTTTAAGAATTAGAATTGGTCAAATGAAAAAGGAAGTACAAAAGCTCAGTGAAGAAAATAATTTTTTTAATGTTAGAATTACGATTGAGAAATCCAAGAAACAACAAAATAAAATCAAAAAAATAAAAAAATAGAAGATAATATGAAAAAAACTCATTAAAAAACAATTGACCTGGAAAATAGGTTCAGGAGAGATTTTTTAAGAATTATTGAAATAGGGAGCAGCCAGGTGGCACAGTAGATAGAGCACCAGCCCTGGAGTCAGGAGGACCTGAGTTCAAATTCAGCAACAGACACTTAATAATTACCTGTGATGCTGGGCAAGTCACTTAACCCCACTGCCTTGCCTCCCCCCAAATATATCTATATTGAACTACCTAAAAGATATTATCTAAGAGCTAGACATCGTCTTCAAGAAATTATGAAAGAATACTCTCCTGAAATGCCAGAACCAGAGGGCAAAAGAAAATTGAAAGATTCTACCAATTACCTCCTGAAATAGATCCCAAAATGAAAATTTCCAGGAATAGTATATCAAAATTCCAGAGCTCCCAGTCAAGGAGAAAAGATTGAGACCAGCAATTGCAAGGAAACAAAAAGAAACAGTTAAAATATATGGAGCCATAGTCAGAATAACACAAGATTTAGTAACTTCTATATTAAAAGATCAGAGTACTTAGAATATTGAATTTCAGAGGGCAAAAAAGCAAGGATTACAACCTAGAATTACCCACCCAACAAAACTGAATATGATTGTTCAATGAAATACAGTAATTTCAAGCATTTATAATGAAAAAGACCAAAATTAAATAGAAAATTTCATCTTTAAATATGACTTTTGAGAAACATAAAAGGTAAACAGAAAAGGTAAATCATAAGTGACTTAATTAGGTTAAACTATTTACATTTCTGCATGGGAAGATGATACTAGTAACACATAAGAATATTCTCATTATTAGAGCAGTTTAGAAGGAGCATATATATATATAGCCAGAGAGAACAGAGATGAGCTGATTATAAAGGAACGATATCTAAGAGAAAAAAAAAACAAAGGATGAGAGAGAAATGTACTGGGAGAAAGGGAAAAGGAGTAGAATGGAGTAAATTATCTCACATGAAAGAGAAAAGAAAAAGCTTTTACAATGGAGCAGAAGTTGGGACCTAGTGAGTGAAACTTAGTATCATCAGAATTGACTCAAAGAGGGAATAACATATACACTTATTTGAGAAAAGAGATCTAACTTAACCTACAAGAAAGTAGGAAGGGGGAAGGATAAGAGAAATAAGGGTTTGTGATAGGGTATGATAAGGCAGATTGGGGAAAGAGGTATTCAGAAGCAAAACACTTTTGAACAGGGACAGGGTAAAAGGAGACAGAGAGAATAGGATTAATGGGAAGAAAAGGATAGAAGGAAATGCAATTAGTAAGAATAACTGAAATAAATTGAAGCAAATTTCTCTGATAAAAGCCTCATTTTTCAAATATAGAAAGTACTGAGTCAAATTTACAAAAATAAGAGCCATTCCCCAACTAATGAAGTGATCAGTCATCTAAAGCCATATGAAAAAATATTCTCACTATTGACTGGAGAAATGAAGATTAAAACTATTCTGAAACATTTCCTCATACCTATTAGATTGACTAATAGGTCAGAAAAGGAAAATGACAAATATTGGAGTGGATGTAGGAAAAATGAAGCATTAATGCATTGCTTTTGGAGTTGTGAAATAATTCGACTGTTCTATAGAGCAATTTGGAACTATGCCCAAAAGACTACCAAAAGCTCTTTGACCTAGCAAGACCACTACTAGGTCTACATATCTAAAGAGAAAAAATGCAAAAAGAAAAGGGACATATATGCACAAAAATATTTATAGCAACTCTTCTCTGTTTTCATAGATATGGAAATTGAGAGGATGTCCATTAATTAGAAATGGCTGAACAAATTGTGGAATGTGATAATGATGAGTTGAATGCTCTCAGAAAAACCTGTAAAGACATGAGCTGATGTGAAGTGAAATGTTCTGTGTACATAGTAACAGCAATATTGTAAGATGACTAGATGAGAATGACTTAGATTTTCCCAAGAATACAGAGATCCAAAACAACTCTGAAGGATTTGAAATGAAAAATGCTATTCATCCCCAGAAAAGAACTGATAGTATCTGAATACAGCTTGAAGTATACTTTTTTTAAAACTTTATTTTTCTTGAGATTCTGTAGGGGGTCTATATTTTCTTTTACATTTTACTAATTTTAGAAATTTTTAGCATGGTTACATATGTACAATCTATATCAAAAAAGATATAAAATAAAAATAATGAAATAGGGAGGGTGAGGTGAAGGGACTGAAAGCAAGTCCATGTATGGACCCTTGCTTCAGTTTTCTGAAATAACTACTGGTCATTAACTTAGAGTTTAGTTTTTTATATATTATTTTAAATTATTTATTTTTATATTACATTTATTTTATTGTGATTGCAATATAAAGTGTACTGGTTGATCTCATTTCATGCTGTATCAGTTCAGACCACTCTTTCCAGTCTTTCCTGGATTTCAGGTTCCCTGAATTAAAAATATACACCATTTCTTAGGATACCATAACATCTGATTACATTTATATTTGTTTAATTTTTCAGCATGATCAGCATTTCAGAATTAAATATTTTCATCCTGCTTTTACAAAGATGATACCAATCAATTAAATTCAATAAATATTTGTTATATACCTACTGTGTTCAAGACACTGTGATAAATGTCAAGAATATAAGGATAAATTAATAGTCCCTTGTATCAATTAGCAAACATTTAAATACCTAAGTTTGAGACACTACCCAGTGTGCTGGGGATACAAGTAAAAGAATGTGTAAACTTCCTCACAGGAAGCTTACATTTTAATGTATTATGGTTTACATTCTACTACTGTTTTTAATTGGTTTGCCAGTATTAAATATGGATTTATATAGACTCATTCTCTCTCACTTAATCTTCCTTGTGTCAAATGACAACTATTTGTAAAAGGGTAGGTAGGAATTAAATATACAGTCTAGGTTTGCTAAGGGTCCATGATTTCTTATGGTAATTTGACCTCCTAAGCACATGTAGACTTTCTGAATTTTATTCCTGTTAGAAAACATCCTGTGTTGCCTGACTGTGACTGATTATGGTGCATTATATGTAAAGCAGAGTAAATTATATATATATATATATACATATATATATATATATATATATATATATATATATATATATATATATATATATGTATATGCATACCTTTGGAAGCCATGAGGGTGAAGTCACAATAAGCAATTACTGTTGGCTACTGAAAAGTTCTGAATATTCACAATATTAAATTCATACAAATTCTTGTATGTTTGCCTGCTTGTTCTGTGGATTTGTGCTTGCATGTATAAGCTTTTTCTGGGGTTGGTGTGCATGTATATGTGTATGTGTGTGTATGCATATGAGTGGTAAAGGAATATGAGTTTGTATGGGGTAAGTCTGTCTGGGGCTTGTTTCCTTTAAAAAATAAAAGTATACACTCATCAGCTAAATTGGAGATATTGAATATGGGCGACATTCTGTGCCAAACTTACCATAGCCTACCATATTCATGAAGAATGTACCTGAAGCAATTGGTCCAAGCCCTCAACTCATCAATCTTTTAATCTTCTTTGTCCAGTCAAATTACTCAGTACCGATATGGCACTTTGTATTTTTCATATATATTCAAAATTGTTTTATGCAGGGGACACCATTATTTAGTTAATGGATAAGCTCTGGAATTGGGAAAAACAAAGTTCAAATCCTGCCTCTAACATGTATTAATAGATGTCTGTTTTGGGGTTTGAACCTGGGTCTTCCTGATTTCCATTTCAATGAGCTATTCAAGATAACATATTGCTTCACTGAACCATAACTTCAACTTCCCAAAAATAGGGATCAATGGCCATGGTACAAAATTGGCCAATTTAAACTAGGATTCCCAGTAAATTACTCACACAGATGCTTCCAAGGGTAAAATGGAGGCATGTGTCACTTCTTCAATGTGAGAGCAAATGCATACGAAATACATCTGTGGCTTGTTGCTGACAAGTCACACCTCTGATCCACAGCACTGCTTAATTTAACCATTTTCAACATGTTAATACATTTCCCTGTTTTAAATTCCTGCTTAGTGGAAAGTTTCCCCATTGAGCATCTGATTTAATTTTGTCTGCTTGGATGCCCTTTAGGTAAAGGACACCATTCAATATCAGAATTAGAAGCATTCTATTCATTTCTTTCCTCTTGCAGCCTGAGGAGAAAGAGAAAGAGGAGAGCAAAAAAAGCAGGGACTCAAACAAATCTAGATACAATAATTCTCTACTAGCCACTGAGCAATGAGGTTTCATACTCTACTGAAGGACCCATTCATCTTAATCCATCTGGAAAGAGGTCTACTTGCAATATTTCACGATCTAAGTACTTTCTGACAAATCTATTAATTATGCACTCAAACAAATTATTTGCTGCCAGTGGAGAATTGCTACTGGATTTTTCTCTTGAGCCAGAATCCATGTTCTTTTTTCTCCTTTTAACTCATTACTGTCATTGACTATCATATTACCTCTGTTATTTTTTAATCTCCAGTCATTTTAAATTCAGATGTGGGCAATAAGGAGATTGATTATGGAGGAGGGGGGAGTCAAAATTCACCTGTGAAACAAGGTAACTAAGCTAGTAGTAGTGTAAGAAAAGCTTTTCTGTCCCCTTTCTTACTACTTTATGGCTCTATGGTGGGGTATAGTCTTTGCTACAGGAAAAGTAACAAAGTTATTAACTCTACTTGATAGTGAACCTTACTACTTATGATTCCTTTTCCTCAGTTGGAGAAACAAGTCCTCTTCCTCCTTAGCTCATGAATAACAACTTTATAAACACCTAAGATGTTCAGAGGAAAAAAATAGTTTGGAACTTTGTTCTCACTAATGTAATGGTCACACTCAAGTTCAAGGACATTTTTCTCAAAGCCCTTTTATTATTAGATTCTTATGATCACAATGTTTCCTATGGGAGAAAAGAAAAAAATTGCTAAGCCATGCTTCTAGGTGAAGATATGTTATCACCAATCTTAACAACAGTATCAAGAAGGAAAAAAAAACAAATAAATCAATGAAATGAATGTTTTGGGCACATAAAAATTTTTGTATACAGGCTACAAATACTCATAAATATACTAGAAATAGGTAAGCAAATAATAATTTGAAATGGGGCAAAATGGGAATTCAGGAAGCTAGAAATTCTTCACCTCAATGTCCTTTCTATCACTGATCTAGAGCCATGAGAGGACTTAAAGGACTTCTAGCCAATATTCTAATTTTTCAGCTTAGGAAACTGAATAAAAAAAACTAAATAACAAAGTATATTCAAAACAAGACAAGGATTTTCAAGAGATATAGTATATGTTTAAAAAATTGATGGTATTAGGATATGATTTGTGCAGAAGGAGGCACTTTGAACTTTATTGTGAAGGAACCTAATGAATATAAAAAGTAGGATTGATGAGGAAATGTAATCCAGACAGGAGGAATCATCTGTTTAATGTCCTAGATTCAGAACTTTGTTTATACCATGTTTAAGGATCAACTACACACTACAGCTTCCTCAATGCTCTTCCATTCATTCATTTATTCATCCATTCATTCATTCATCTAAGCCTATTTGACTAGAAAAGAAAGTACATGAAATTGCTTAATAAGTCCTTTTCCATTCTTTCGTTCAATTCATGCAAGTATTTAATTGGAATAGAAAATATATGAAGATGAATAATGTGAAGTAAATTAGAAAGACACTATAAAGTAAGAGTCAGATTAAATGCCAAGTAGAGGATTTCATTTTTTTTTTTACAAAATGGAATAGGGAGTCATTGAAGAATTCTGAGAGATTAGTGAAGTATTAGTGAGTTTGGAGATCAAACTGAACAGTTTAACCTAGCAACTTCCCTTTCTTCCATGGAAATTTTCCATTGGTGTTCCCTATTCTATCTTATAGAAGTGTTAGTAGGTAATTGAAACACTTTCGTAGATGTCCAAGAAACTCCAATTTCTTAGTCTCCATCAGATATCTTGATTTATTTAAAACAAATCTATTGGAAAAAAAATAAAAACAAACACAGCCGCTTGTTAAATGAGCCAAGGTTTGGGGGTTTTTTTTTGTTTGTTTGTTTTGGTTTTTCTTGCAAGGCAAATGGGGTTAAGTGGCTTGCCCAAGGCCACACAGCTAGGTAATTAATAAGTATCTGAGGACGGATTTGCAAGGTTTTTTAAAAGTGCAATTATTAAGTCCAAACTTGGCAGTGCTTCTCAATAGAGCAGAATAGCTATGTTATACTATTGTTAACTTTTATCTAAGCTATAAGTTCTATAAATTGTTTGGATAGTGATTAGTCCTATAATAAGATAATTTCTTTTCATTTCTGATTTCTAAAGAATGTCATTCCTTTTCAAAAATGTACTGGAATATGAATGAAGAAATTCAGATCTTAATTTCTAGATTATTTGTTACAAGTGAAAAATATATGAGACTCAGAAGATTATTTACATATTCTCTGTACCATGAAGGAGAAGGGATGAAGAAAGTCATGAGATTCTTTAAAAGTTTACTCATATAATTGAAATGTTTTCTTTGTATTGTATCATTAGGTCTTTAGTCAGATGATGTGAAGAAACTTTGGAGATTAGAAATAAGAAAATTCGCTTATTGTAAATTTAGTCTTTTCCTCCAGTTTTCTGCATTTACCAGGTTCGGTTCGGTTTTGAGCATCAGATTATTATACTGAGCAAATCTGTTTTGGTCTACACAGTCAAAAGTTAGATAACAATAGTTATTCTAGGACTAAAAATGTTCTAATCCCCTTTAAAGAATGGGCATAATAAAGATTTAAGAAATAAGTCATTCTTTACCTCAATGCCCTTTGTATCTATTCTTCACAGGATCACTGATTTGGAACTAGAAGTTATCTAGAAACTTTCAAGTCCAATCTGAAAACATTTAAATTGGAGAAATTGAGATGTGGTTAAGTGACTTAACCAACATCACAAAAGAAGTTAAGTGTTAAAACTGTGATTTGGCCCATGTCTTCTGACTCCATAAATAGTTCTCTTACTAGAAACCACTGTATAATGGGTACTCAAGAAGTAGTTTTGCAAACTGTTTCACATCTCCCAAGATAAAGAAAGAGAAACCAGGTTTTTGCTACAAGCACATTCAAAGATGTATTTAAAAGGAGTTGTTTATGGATGGCATCAGTTGTACAATGATTATTTATAGAGTACTCCAAATAGTATCTCCTTTCCTTCTAGGTACTCATATGCACATATATATATATATATATATATATATATATATATATATATATATATATTATATATATATATAATCTCAGTATCTAACAGACTCAAAGTCCAAACTTTTTTTAAGAAAATTTTTATTTATTTTGAGTTTTACAATTTTTCCCCCATTCTTGCTTCCCTCCCCCCCCCCATAGAAGGCATTATGTTAGTCTTTACATTGGTTCCATGTTATACATTGATTTCAGTTGAATGTGATGACAGAGAAATCATATCCTTAAGGAAGAAAAATAAAGTATGACATAGTAAAATTACAAAATAATATAATGTGTTTTTTTCTAATTTGATGGCAATAGACTTTGTTCTTTGTTCAAAGTTCATAATTCTTTCTCTGGATACAGATAGTATTCTCCATTGCAGATAGCCCAAAATTGTCTCTGGTCACTGAAGGGATGAGCAAGTCCATCAAGGTCCATCACCTCCATGTTGCTGTTAGGGTGTACAATGTTTTTCTGGTTCTGCTCATCTGACTCAGCATCAGTTCATGCAAATCTTTCCAGGCTTCCCTGAATTCCCATCCTCCTGGTTTCTAATAGAACAATAGTGTTCCATGACATACATACATACATACATACATATATATATATATAATATATATATATATTATATATATATATATATATAAATACCACAGTTTGTTAAGTCATTCCCCACTTGAAAGATGTTCCCTCAATTTCTGATTTTTTTGCCACCACAGACAGGACTGCTATGAATATTTTAGTACAAATGATGTTTTTACCTTTTTGCATAATCTCTTCAGGGTATGGCACATTTTTGTTGCCCTTTGGGCAGAATCCCAATTTGCTCTCCTGAAAGGTTGGATGAGTTCACAGCTCCATCAACAATGTATTAGTGTCCCAGATTTCCCACATGCCTTCCAACATTGATCATTGTCCTTTCTGGTCATATTGGCCAGTCTGAAAGGTGTGAGGTGGTATCTCAGATATGCTTTAATTTGTGTTTCTCTAATAAGTAATGATTTGGAGCAATTTTTCATATGACTATGGTTGTTTTTATTTCCTCAGCTGTAAATTGACTTTTGCTTATCCTTTAACCATTCGAAGTCCCATTTTTTAACACCAATATTCTTCTGGCAATGTTGGATGACTGAATGGAGGAGTGTCATATAACACCATAGTCTGCAAAGAAATAAGAAATCATATAGCAGGCAACAAAGAGATGCATGAAGAGAAGGACCAGGCAGTTACATATCACAGGTATCATACAGAAGAAATGGCATAAAAGAAGACATTAAAAAAATGTATAACTGGACAAAAAATAGATTCATCACATAGAAAGGATTGCACACATTTCAAGGTCTTTGGTGTGTATGATTGTCCTCCTTTGGCAATCTAATAACACCCATGAAATGGTTTTCAAAAAAAGTTTTTAAATACATAAATGAAAATACAAAGAATTGCTAAGGAAATATTTGATTTTTGAAATAGTTATGAAAATTTTGAAAAAAAAGTTAGTGGACCTCCAGGTTAAGAATATTGTGTTTTAATATCACAAATGATAAACTGATTCATTAACTGGTAGTTAGGCCTTATCTTTTCTGAAGATTAAGATGACCCAAATGAGTAACAATAGGATTCTCCATGCCTTCAAAGAGAAGAGGATGAGTACTTTCTGATTGTTCACATAGGCCTTATATGATCCCTTTCCCTTTTTTATGAACAAGCTGTTTGCCCACGTAAAATCCATCCTCCCCACTCCCCCTCAGATGACCAGAAATTCTCTAAGCTTTGA
Organism: Macrotis lagotis; assembly: GCF_037893015.1. Classification (NCBI taxonomy): domain Eukaryota; kingdom Metazoa; phylum Chordata; class Mammalia; order Peramelemorphia; family Peramelidae; genus Macrotis; species Macrotis lagotis. The sequence continues at coordinate 111,985,757 of NC_133666.1, read as the reverse complement.
TTCATTACCTACATCATTTTTTTCTTGCCCACCAGCACATGATAGGTATGGTAATTTATTTCATTGCTCTTGCTACCCATTCACATCCTATATCATTAGCTAAGCTCTACATCAACAACAATAGGCATCAGGGTGCACCCTAAGTTGGAAAGGAGAACTTTAACCTTTCTCAGCTTCTTGTTGACAGAGGGACTCAATTGAAGTATCATCCACATAGCATAAGCTATTTTTATTCTCTTTGCTAAATTTCTTTCTTCATCTCCCTCCCTCTTCCTTTTTCTTTTTTCCTCTCTTAAAAAGAATGCTGAGTTTTACAATACAGAAGAAAGAAAACAGTGTTCAAACTGTGTTACTGAAATCGAACAGCCAAAATGAATTGCTGAGGAAGCATACAAAAGCCTTTGTGAGAAAGAAACTCCTTTGGTGAAATTAAATACAGTAGCCTGTCCATTCCTGAACAATAAGTGAGAATTTGTGATTCTAAAATGGAGATAATTTATTTGAATCATCTTCTTCATTAAGACACAAAAGGTTTTTTTTTAATTAATGTGATATTTATAACAGAAAGGTGGATAAGCAGCTGCCCTTGTACAAGTGCAAATTCTTTTGGGCTGAAACATGGAAAGAGGTATAGGTATATAAAAGTTCTTTTCAACAAAAGAAATGAAATATTGGTTTTGGCCTGGTAGCCTTTGAAGCCTAATGCTTGCTATACCTTAATTCTAGTAATTCTAGGTTCAGACAGATAAATGCAACTGAACCTTTTAGTAATTCTTAGGTGGTTGGAGAGGGAAGAGATGAACTATCTTTCACTTGTGTTTACTGGAGATCAGCAAGGTTGGCAGGCTAATCTGCAAACCTGTAGGACCCCAGAGGCTTACATGAGTCAACAAAATGCATTTTTGGCAAATCAGCCTCTCAACTTCATCACTAAGCAAGGGAAGACCTATAGACCTCCTTGGACCAAGTGATTTAACAAGATCCAGGAATCAAGATGGTAAACACACACCATTTAAATATTTTGTGATTGGGGAAGTCATTCTTTACCTACTCTCTATAGTTCTGTATGAAGATTTTTCTCATTTTTCTGCAGTAGAACAAAATGAGAATGAACACAGGCAACACTTAATGATAGTTTCCTAAAATAGTTATCATTATTTTGCTGTTATTCTTTAGTGTATAAGGGCTCCAAAGATTAATTCTTTACTCTTCTGTCTGTCATTTAGACCTTACTAGTGAGCACCAGTTTATTTTTACAAATGTATCTCAGACCAGTCAAAATAGTCACCACACTCCAAAAAATATCATTTTACTTAACAACTTTCATATATGATCAGATTTTTCCGTTCCCCATATTTTTATTCTGCTCTACTTTAGAGCTCGTTCCTAAAATGAATGAAGAATTTATTAAGCTTTTGCTATGTGCAAAGTATTGAATTCTAAGAATACAAGTAGTGAATGATGATAGTTCCTATTCTCAAAAAACTCACTAAGCAAAAAAAAAAATACATATAGAAGTTTTTAGCTGCAAAATACAAAGTATACACTATACTTGGGGTAGAACAGCAAAAGTAGGTGGTAATGTTCCTTGTTCATTGTCATTTTCATTATGAAAATCATATTCATTTCTGATATTGAGCCATTCAATAATGCCAAGAAATTTGGTGGTAAGGCCTTTCATTTACAGGTATTCAGTAACTATAGCTGCTGAAGAGGCAATGATAGCCTTAACAGAGGAAATTGCCAAATAACTTTACAATGGTTGTTTTTCTTTGGAAGTGGAATCCACAGTCTGGAGGGAAAGAAAGGTCTTTAGTGTTCCTGGAGTTCTTTGGTTTACCTTCTTGCTAGGAGTAGCTGATTGGTGGTTAATAATGG